>NC_091351.1:11783116-11790616 GCF_038502225.1 Cherax quadricarinatus
ATCTGAATTTTTCCAACTTAAAACCATTGCTGCGAGTCCTGTCTAGGCTAGATATTTTCAGCACACTATTTACATCCCCTTTATTTATTCCTGTCTTCCATTTATACACCTCAATCATATCCCCCCTAATTCTACGTCTTTCTAGAGAGTGCAGATTCAGGGCCCTTAGTCTATCCTCATAGGGAAGGTTTCTGATACATGGGATCAACTTTGTCATCCTCCTTTGTACATTTTCCAGAGAATTTATATCCATCCTGTAATACGGTGACCAAAACTGTGCAGCATAATCTAAATGAGGCCTAACCAAGGATGTATAGAGTTGAAGAACAACCTGAGGACTCCTATTATTTATGCTTCTTGATATGAAGCCAAGGATTCTATTAGCTTCATTGCGAACACTTATGCACTGTTGTCTTGGTTTCAGATTACTGCTAACCAGAACTCCTAAATCTTTTTCGCAATCCGTAATATTAAGATCTACATTATTTAGTTTATATGTGGCATGGTTATTGTCCTGTCCAACATTTAGAACTTTGAATTTGTCTATATTAAACTGCATCTGCCACTTCTCCGACCACTGCATCAGTCTATTCAAATCTTCCTGGAGTGCTCGAATGTCCTCGTCAGAATGAATTCGACGGCCTATTTTGGTGTCATCGGCAAACTTGCCGATGTCGCTCTTTATGCCCTCATCTATGTCGTTTATGTAGATTGTGAACAGCAGGGGGCCCAACACTGACCCCTGTGGAACACCGCTCGTAACGCTTCCCCACTCTGATTTCTCCCCATTTATGCAAACTCTCTGCTGCCTATTTGTCAACCATGCCTCTATCCAGGAAAAAATTTCTCCTCCTATTCCATGTGCTTTAATTTTCCTCAATAGTCTCTGATGTGGGACCCTGTCAAAAGCCTTACTGAAGTCCATATACACAATATCATATTCATTACCATGATCTACCTCCTCAAATACCTTAGTGAAAAAAGTTAATAAATTCGTAAGGCAGGAACGCCCCTTTGTAAAACCATGCTGAGATTCGTTGATTAATTTATGCTTTTCAAGGTGGCTACGAACTGCCTCGGCAATTATTGATTCCATAAATTTTCCCACTATGGAGGTTAGGCTTATTGGTCTATAGTTCGAAGCTAAGGACCTGTCACCTGTTTTGAAAATAGGTATCACATTTGCCATTTTCCACTTATCTGGCACCATGCCCGTTTGTAGTGATATGTTGAAAAGATTAGCCAAAGGTGTGCTAAGCTCCTCTTTACATTCCTTTAGAACCCTTGCATACAGTTCATCAGGGCCTGGGGATTTGTTAGGTTTTAATTTATCTATTTGCCTAAGGACCATGTCACTCGTGACCCTAATCGTGCACAGTTTATTCTCGTCCTGTTCTACATAATTTATCATTACTGGAATATCGCTGGTATCCTCCTGTGTAAAAACTGAGAGGAAGTATGTGTTAAAAATTCTACACATTTCCTTATCACTGGCAGTGAGCTGACCCGAGGAACTTTTGAGTGGGCCTATCTTGTCCCTGATCTTACTTCTGTATACCTGAAAGAATCCTTTTGGGTTAGTCTTCGATTCTCTTGCAACTTTAACCTCATAATCTCTTTTTGCTTTTCTAATTCCCTTTTTTATTTCTCTCTTTAACTGAATATATCGATTTCTTAATTGCCCCTCTCCTCTTTTGATTTGCCTATATATGCCTCTCTTTTGACCAATCAGATATTTTAATCTATTGTTCATCCATTTAGGATCATTTTTGTTTGATCTGATTTCCCTATTTGGAACATAATTTGACTGAGCAGCTAGAACTATGCCCTGGAAAGCATCATATCGGCAACCATCACCACCTACCTGACCCTTAGTCAGGTCATTCCAGTTCAGCCCAAATGCGGATGGATTAGCGAATAAACATGAGGAATGGCAAGAAAGAATCAATGAGAAGTACCCAGACATCATAGCAGTTACATTAACAAAACTCATGAAGACAATAACAGATCCAATCTTCCCACCAGGATACCAGATCATGAGGAAAGATAGAAGGGGCAGAGGGGGAGGAGGGGTTGCTCTGCTCGTAAAAAACAGATGGAAATTCGAGAAAATGGAAGGTATAGACGAGACGGGAGAAAGAGACTACATAGTAGGTACACTTCAGTCTGGGGAGCACAAGGTGGTCATTGCAGTGATGTATAATCCACCACAGAACTGCAGGAGGCCAAGAGAGGAATATGAAGAGAGCAACAGAACAATGGTGGACACACTTGCTGAGGTGGCAAGAAGAGCTCATTCCAGCAGAGCAAAGTTGCTGGTTATGGGGGACTTCAACCACAGGGAGATTGACTGGGAAAACCTGGAGCCACATGGGGGTCCCGAAACATGGAGAGCCAAGATGTTGGACGTGGTGCTGGAAAACCTCACGTTAAGGACACTACAAGAGTGAGAGGGGAGGATGAACCAGCAAGATTGGACCTTATGTTCACCCTGGGCAGCTCAGACATTGAGGACATCACGTATGAGAGTCCCTAGGAGCTAGCGATCACGTAGTTCTGTGCTTTGAATACATAGTAGAGTTGCAAGTGGAGAGAGTAACAGGAATGGAATGGGAAAAGCCTGACTACAAAAGAGGGGACTACATAGGGTTGAGGAACTTCCTGCGGGAGGTTCAGTGGGACAGAGAACTGGCAGGAAAGCCAGTAAACGAAATGATGGAATATGTAACAACAAAATGCAAGGAGGCAGTGGAAAGGTTTATTCCCAAGGGCAACAGAAACAATGGGAAGATCAGAACGAGCCCCTGGTTTACCCAACGGTGTAAGGAGGCAAAAACAAAGTGCAATAGAGAATGGAAAAAGTTCAGAAGGCAGAGAACACACGAAAATAGGGAGATCAGTCGCAGAGCCAGGAACGAGTATGCACGGGTAAGGAGGGAGGCCCAGCGACAGTATGAAAATGACATAGCATCGAAAATCAAGACTGACCCGAAACTGTTGTATAGCCACATCAGGAGGAAGACAACAGTCAAAGACCAGGTGATCAGATTGAGGACAGAAGGTGGAGAACTCACAAGAAATGATCAGGAGGTATGTGAGGAGCTAAACAGGAGATTTAAGGAAGTTTTTACAGTAGAGACAGGAAGGGCTGTGGGAAGACAGCACAGAAGGGAACATCAAGAGGGAATATACCAACAAATGTTGGATGACATACGAACAACCGAGGAGGAGGTGCAGAAACTGCTAAGCGACCTTGATACCTCAAAGGCGATGGGACCGGACATCTCCCCTTGGGTCCTTAGAGAAGGAGCAGAGATGCTGTGCGTGCCCCTAACCACAATCTTCAACACATCCCTTGAAACTGGGCAACTACCTGAGAAATGGAAGACAGCAAATGTAGTCCCCATATTTAAGAAAGGCAACAGAAATGGGGCACTAAACTACAGACCTGTGTCTCTGACATGTGGAAATATATACACAAATGCAGTATAATGTGATCCTTTATTGACAACGTTTCACCCACACAGTGGGCTTTTTCAAGTCACACACGGATCTACCTGGGGTTGGAAGGTACGAGAGTATTTATAGTCATGTTCAGAATGTTGAGGTCAGGTGGAGAATGCTGCATCTGATGATCTACCGGGTGGGGTTGTAGAGTCTTGGGTAGCTTGGCAAGGGTATTGGAGAAGTTGTAGACCTTCTGCAGTGTTCTATGTTCTTATGTGGGATAGCGATGAAGAAGTTTCTTGGCGAGTGGTTCAGCTATGTTATAGAAGCCATTGTTCTGGTTGAAATTGTTGGTTATAGAGATAAGCGATGATTCCAGGATTCTTCTGTATTGAGTGTTGTCTTCTGTGGCTATAAGTCTTGAGTTTCTGTAGTTAATTAAATGGTTGTGTGAATTGCGATGTTGTACACAGGCATTCCTTGTATCGTCAGTCCTGCTTGCATATTGGTGTTCTGAAATGCGTGTTTGGAGGTCTCTTGATGTTTCGCCCACATATAATTTGTTGCAGTCATTACAAGGGATTATGTATACCCCTGCAGAGGATGGAGGCTTGTCCTGTCTACTACTGGTGATGTCCTTGATGGTCGTGGTTGTGGAGGTAGATACATGGAATGATGTTTTGGCAAAGATGTTGGAAACATGTTTGGCAATGGAGTTGTTGGGGAGGACTATGTATTTCTTCTCGGCAGTGTATTGAAGATGTTTAATGCCCGCCGTCTGCAGTCTCTGATGAAGTGACGAGGATAGTGGAGTTTAGAAAATGCTTGTTCAATTATAGTGCATTCTTCCTCAAGGAACTCATTGCTGCAGATTCTGAGTGCACGTAGGAAGAAGCCTATAATCACACCACGTTTGGTTTTGGTGTCGTGGTGAGAGTAGAAGTGGAGAAGATCGTTTTGGTTGGTGGGTTTTCGATAGACTTTAAAACGAAGTTCGTGGTCAGCTTTGCAGAGCAGAACATCAAGGAAAGGAAGAGTGTTGTCGACTTCTTCTTCAAGTGTGAACTGGATTGAAGGCTCGACCTGGTTGAGCTTGTCTTGGAGAGCTTGAACGTTGAAGCGTTTAGGAGTTATGAGGAGAATGTCGTCAACATAACGGAGCCAGGTGACAGTCGAAGGAATAATGGTGGAGAAACGTTCGGCTTCTAGATGTTCCATGTATAAGTTCGCCAGGACTGCACTGAGTGGCGAACCCATGGGTAGTCCAAAAATCTGCTGAAAGAGGTGATTTTCGAAGGAGAAACACGTAAAGCCAACACATAGTTCAACAAGGTCGATGAAATCACTGGCTGGAATGGGAAGATCAAGTGAATCGTCAATTTTCCTGCGCAACAGGAATTACGAAACCAAAACAAGACCTCAATTTCATCGCCAAAAATACAGACACAATGACTCCGACTTCCAAAAAGGCTATCTTCAAGGCATCATCTCAGCAGCCATCTCAACACGCAGCTCCCCAGTCATACCTCGACGTTACATCAATGCACTCAAAGGTTTAGCAGAAGACACGACCATTAGGGTCACCACCGCTGATAAAGGAGGTGGTGTTGTTATCATGAACACTGACGATTACAGGAACAAAATGCTCAATCTACTTAATGACCCAGATACCTACAAACCTCTCACAACTAACCAAGTGGACAACCTTACTAAAACTTTTCTTCAAAGGACTCGCCGCATTCTGAGGGGCTCAGAACAAGGGAAGAAACTTCTGCACACCATGCCCAGCAACCCCAGACCTACCAGAATGTACGGCCTGCCAAAGACTCACAAGCCTGGTATCCCACTGAGGCCCATATCCTCGGGAATAGGCAGTGCTCCCCACCAGCTCTCAGGAATTCTCGCCAAACACCTCTCTAAACTCTTGGGCACTATCAGTCCAGCACATCTCAAACACTCGGGTGATCTTCTCAATCGCATTCGCAACATCAACATCAGGAACAAGAAACTTTCCAGCCTTGACGTGACTTCCCTATTCACCAAAGTACCTACTACACAAGCCATCGATCTCTTGCGCAGGAAAATTGACGATTCACTTGATCTTCCCATTCCAGCCAGCGATTTCATCGACCTTGTTGAACTATGTGTTGGCTTTACGTGTTTCTCCTTCGAAAATCACCTCTTTCAGCAGACTTTTGGACTACCCATGGGTTCGCCACTCAGTGCAGTCCTGGCGAACTTATACATGGAACATCTAGAAGCCGAACGTTTCTCCACCATTATTCCTTCGACTGTCACCTGGCTCCGTTATGTTGACGACATTCTCCTCATAACTCCTAAACGCTTCAACGTTCAAGCTCTCCAAGACAAGCTCAACCAGGTCGAGCCTTCAATCCAGTTCACACTTGAAGAAGTCGACAACACTCTTCCTTTCCTTGATGTTCTGCTCTGCAAAGCTGACCACGAACTTCGTTTTAAAGTCTATCGAAAACCCACCAACCAAAACGATCTTCTCCACTTCTACTCTCACCACGACACCAAAACCAAACGTGGTGTGATTATAGGCTTCTTCCTACGTGCACTCAGAATCTGCAGCAATGAGTTCCTTGAGGAAGAATGCACTATAATTGAACAAGCATTTTCTAAACTCCACTATCCTCGTCACTTCATCAGAGACTGCAGACGGCGGGCATTAAACATCTTCAACACACCCAGAGAAGACACTGCCGAGAAGAGATACATAGTCCTCCCCAACAACTCCATTGCCAAACATGTTTCCAACATCTTTGCCAAAACATCATTCCAAGTATCTACCTCCACAACCACGACCATCAAGGACATCACCAGTAGTAGACAGGACAAGCCTCCATCCTCTGCAGGGGTATACATAATCCCTTGTAATGACTGCAACAAATTATATGTGGGCGAAACATCAAGAGACCTCCAAACACGCATTTCAGAACACCAATATGCAAGCAGGACTGACGATACAAGGAATGCCTGTGTACAACATCGCAATTCACACAACCATTTAATTAACTACAGAAACTCAAGACTTATAGCCAGAGAAGACAACACTCAATACAGAAGAATCCTGGAATCATCGCTTATCTCTATAACCAACAATTTCAACCAGAACAATGGCTTCTATAACATAGCTGAACCACTCGCCAAGAAACTTCTTCATCGCTATCCCACATAAGAACATAGAACACTGCAGAAGGTCTACAACTTCTCCAATACCCCTGCCAAGCTACCCAAGACTCTACAACCCCACCCGGTAGATCATCAGATGCAGCATTCTCCACCTGACCTCAACATTCTGAACATGACTATAAATACTCTCGTACCTTCCAACCCCAGGTAGATCCGTGTGTGACTTGAAAAAGCCCACTGTGTGGGTGAAACGTTGTCAATAAAGGATCACATTATACTGCATTTGTGTTTATATTTCCATTGTGTCGGTATTTTATACCATTTATTTCCATCGTCTCTGACATGTATTATGTGCAAAGTCATGGAGAAGATTATCAGAAGGAGAGTGGTGGAACACATGGAACGGAGCAAGATTATAAATGAAAACTAGCATGGGTTTATGGAAGGCAAATCCTGTGTCACAAACCTCCTGGAGTTTTATGACAAGGTAACAGAAGTAAGATGCGAGAGAGAGGAGTGGGTTGATTGCGTTTTCCTAGACTGCAGGAAGGCCTTTGACACAGTTCCCCACAAGAGATTAGTGCACAAGCTGGACGATCAGGCGCATATAACAGGGAGGGCACTGCAATGGATCAGGGAATACCTGACAGGGAGGCAGCAACGAGTCATGGTACGTGAAGAGGTATCACAGTGGGCGCCTGTGACGAGCGGGGTCCCACAGGGGTCATTCTAGGACCACTGCTATTTTTGATATATGCGAACGACATGATGGAAGGAATAGACTCTGAAGTGTCCCTATTCACAAATGATGTGAAGTTGATGAGAAGAATTAAATCGGATGAGGATGAGGCAGGACTGCAAAGAGACCTAGGCAGGCTGGACATGTGGTCCAGAAAC
>NC_091351.1:11793116-11830616 GCF_038502225.1 Cherax quadricarinatus
CAACAAGAAAAACCAAGGGACAGGAGGAGGAAAATGCAAAGGAAGATTGGGCAGCAGAGCTCATAAAAAGGGATCATGAATGGGAAAAGAAACTAGAAGAACTTAGCATGAGAATGGAAGAGAGGATAGATATGGAAAGCAGGAAGTGGGAGGTGCATGTCAAAGCAGCAGAAGCTAGGATACAGAGTTTAGAAAAGGAATTGAAAAATCTGAAACAGCCTAAAGAATTAAAGAACATTTTGGGATTGACAACAGAGACTGCTACCTCAGCCACAAATAAGGGGACTGTAGGGAAAGAAGGGGCACAACTGCATGGAGATGCTCTATCAGAGGAGACTGTAGTAAATGAAAGAGCTAAGCTTTATGTGGAGGCCCTAACAGACAACAACAGAGCCCAAGGAAAGCCGAGAAGGGAAAATGACAGGCCACTGAGCCCAAGTACATTAGCCAGTGAAACTGATGAAAGGAAAGCTGCAGTGGAGGAAACCAAATTAAATGAGGGGATACACAGGGATATGCAGTGGGAGAATGAAAGGGTGAGGTCAGTCTTTGTGTATGGGCTCCAGGAAGTCGAAGGGGAAACATATGAAGCAAGAAAACAAGGGAAAAAAAAGCAATTGAAAGCATCATGAAAGCAATAGGAGAAGACGATATGACCCATCTGGAAAATTTTCGGAGAATAGGGGGGTTTGTAAAAAAAAGAACCCGGCCAGTGAAAGTGACCTTCAAGGCAGAAGCGACTCGGACCAGGATCCTGCAGGAGAAAGCACGATTAAGGGACATGACGGCATACAGGAAGGTGTATCTCGACCGCGACAGAACACAAGAAGAAAGGAAGAAACTGAGAGAGATGGTACAAAGGCGAAAGGAGGAAAGAGAGGGGATGGAGAAGACAGACAGGAGATCCCAGACCCAGGAAGAAGATCAAATACAGCCTCCCTCACAACTTCCTATAGAAGCCTCCCAACCAGGTCAACCCCAGTGCAACCAAACACTCTAAATCAAAACACCCATGCCACATCCAATGCCCCCACCCACTACATTACAAACTTCACCCCCACAGCAACAACCCATAGTTCCTTACCAGGTCTCCCACTTCCCCAACCCCAATATACTTCCCAGACCACAGTCTTAGAAAAGAAGTTGAAGGTGTGGTATACAAATGCAGATGGAATAACAAACAAGTATGAGGAGTGGCACGAAAGAATCAAAGAGACATCCCCAGACATAATAGCACTCACAGAAACAAAACTCACCAGAATAATAACAGATTCAATCTTTCCATCCGGATATCAAATCCTCAGGAAAGACAGAGGGAGGAGAGGGGGAGGAGGAGTTGCACTGCTCATTAAAAACCAGTGGGGTTTTGAGAAAATGGAAGGAATGGATGGCATGGGCGAAAGGGACTACTTAGTAGGAACAATCCAGTCTGAGGGACATAAGGTGATAATTGGAGTAATGTACAACCCACCACAGAACTGCAGGAGGCCAAGAGAAGAATACGATGAGAGCAACAGAGCAATGATCGACACACTAGCCGAGGTGGCCAGGAGAGCACACATGGGGGGAGCAAAATTACTAGTTATGGGTGATTTCAATCACAAGGAGATTGACTGGGAAAACCTGGAGCCCCATGGGGGTCCCGAAACATGGAGAGCCAAGATGATGGATGTGGTACTGGAGAACCTCATGCATCAACATGTTAGAGACACTACCAGAGAGAGAGGAAAGGATGAACCAGCAAGGTTGGACCTTGTATTCACCATGAGTAGTTCGGACATCGAGGGTATCACGTATGAAAGGCCCCTGGGAGCTAGTGATCATGTGGTTCTGTGCTTCGACTACATAGTTGAGCTCCAAGTGGAGAGAGTAGCAGGAATAGACTGGGAAAAACCAAACTACAAAAGGGGGAACTACTCAGGCATGAGGAACTTCCTTCAAGACATTCAGTGGGAGAGGGAACTGACAGGAAAACCAGTACAAGAAATGATGGACTATGTAGCAACAAAATGCAAGGAGGCAGAGGAGAGGTTTGTTCCCAAGGGAAACAGAAATAATGGGAAGAACAGAACGAGTCCTTGGTTCACCCAAAGGTGTAGGGAGGCAAAAACTAGGTGTACTAGAGAATGGAAAAGGTACAGAAGACAGAGAACTCAGGAAAATAAAGAAATCAGCCGAAGAGCCAGAAACGAATATGCACAGATAAGAAGGGAGGCTCAGAGACAATATGAAAATGACATAGCATCAAAAGTAAAGACTGACCCGAAGCTGTTGTACAGCCACATCAGGAGAAAAACAACAGTCAAGGACCAGGTAATCAGACTGAGGAAGGGTGATGGGGAATTCACAAGAAACGACCGAGAGGTAAGTCAGGAGCTCAACACAAGATTTAAAGAGGTATTTACAGTGGAAACCAGTAGGACTCCAAGAAATCAGAACAGGGGGGCACACCAGCAAGTGCTGGATGAGGTACATATAACCAAGGAGGAGGTGAAGAAGCTGCTGTGCGAACTTGACACCTAAAAGGCGGTGGGACCAGACAACATCTCTCCATGGGTCCTTAAAGAGGGAGCAGAGATATTGTGTGAGCCATTAACAAAGATCTTCAACACATCATTTGAAACTGGGCAACTCCCTGAGGTATGGAAAATGGCAAATGTAGTCCCAATTTTTAAAAAGGGAGACAGACATGAGGCACTAAACTACAGACCTGTATCACTAACGTGTATAGTATGCAAGGTCATGGAGAAGATCATCAGGAGGAGAGTGGTGGGGCACCTGGAAAGAAACAAGTGTATAATTGACAACCAGCACGGTTTCAGGGAAGGAAAATCCTGTGTCACAAACCTACTAGAGTTTTATGACAAGGTGACAGAAGTAAGACAAGAGAGAGAGGGGTGGATCGACTGCATATTTTTGGACTGCAAGAAGGCCTTCGACACAGTTCCTCACAAGAGGTTACTGCAAAAGCTAGAGGATCAGGCACACATAACAGGAAAGGCACTGCAATTGATCAGAGAATACCTGACAGGGAGGCAACAACGTGTCATGGTACGCGACGAGGTGTGAGAGTGGGCGCCTGTGACAAGCGGGGTTCCACAGGGGTCAGTCCTAGGACCTGTGCTCTTGGTATATGTGAACGACATAACGGAAGGGATAGACTCAGAAGTGTCCTTGTTTGCAGATGATGCGAAGTTAATGAGAAGAATCAAATCGGACGAGGATCAGGCAGGACTACAAAGAGACCTGGACAGGCTACAAGCCTGGTCCAGCAACTGGCTCCTTGAATTTAACCCTGTCAAATGCAAAGTCATGAAGATTGGGGAAGGGCAAAGAAGACCGCAGACACAATATAGTTTAGATGGCCAAAGACTGCAAACCTCGCTCAAGGAAAAAGATCTGGGGGTGAGCATAACACCGAGCATATCTCCTGAGGCGCACATCAATCAGATAACTGCTGCAGCATACGGGCGCCTGGCAAACCTACGGATAGCGTTCCGATACCTCAGTAAGGATTCGTTTAAGACTCTGTATACCATTTACGTCAGGCCCATACTGGAGTATGCAGCACCAGTTTGGAATCCACACCTAGTCAAGCACGTCAAGAAATTAGAGAAAGTGCAAAGGTTTGCAACAAGACTAGTCCCAGAGCTACGGGGATTGTCCTACGAAGAAAGGTTGAGGGAAATCGGCCTGACGACACTGGAGGACAGGAGGGTCAGGGGAGACATGATAACGACATATAAAATACTGCGCGGAATAGACAAGGTGGACAAAGACGGGATGTTCCAGAGAAGGGACACAGACACAAGAGGTCACAATTGGAAGTTGAAGACTCAGATGAATCAAAGGGATGTTAGGAAGTATTTCTTCAGTCATAGAGTAGTCAGGCCGTGGAATAGCCTAGAAAGTGACGTAGTGGAGGCGGGAACCATACATAGTTTTAAGGCGAGGTATGATAGAGCTCATGGGGCAGGGAGAGAGAGGACCTAGTAGCAATCAGCGAAGAGGCGGGGCCAGGAGCTGTGACTCGACCCCTGCAACCACAAATAGGTGAGTACAAATAGGTGAGTACACACACACATACATACACACACACACACACACATACACACACACATACATACACACACATACATACACACACATACACACACACACACACACACACACACACACACACACACACACACACACACACATACACACACACATACATACACACACACATACATACACACACACATACATACACACACATACATACACACACACACACACACACACACACACACACATACACACACACATACACACACACATACATACTCACACACACATACACACACACACTAAGGAACTTAAAATTAAGAATATCTTCACTGATATAGGAGAGGTCGTATGCTTGTGTAATTAACGATAACGATTTCAGTTATCAAGGCGCGTGTAAGAGAGTTAACATGTACTTCATTTGCCCTGTCTTATAAAAATATGTTATTGTTCCCCTATAATCTAAATGTCCATAATTACTATCGCATTTGCTTTGTCTGCTTTCGTAAGGTGAAGTCCAGGATCTTTCCTTAATTCATGGTATAACTTAACAAATCTTTGAGGACAATTGTGTTGCAGAGGTCTGAGCTCTGCTCTGACGTGCATGTTATCACAGCCAGTATTTTATTAACCCCAAAAAATGTCCTGAACTTGTTGAGAGTAAAGACAGTATGATGGCCTGGTGGCTATCAGATACAAATCTCGATAAATGAAGATAAACTGGTGACTTTCGCTCTGATGAATTTTATAAACTCAGTGCCTTCAGCTCACATACTGAGGGACCAATGTTCAAGTACATGAAAACACGTAAAAGCTTTCAGGTGTTTTTTCCTATTTTCACTGTTTACCTGGAGAGAGAGTTTCGGGGGTCAACGCCCCCGCGGCCCGGTCTGTGACCAGGCCTCCTGGTAATATTTATATATTTGCGATCAAACATTTTATTGTGGAATCTTAAAGGAGGCAAGAATCTCAGGAAGAACTTAGAGCCATCAATCAAACTGAAAGAAACCCAAAATACTTCTTCTCTTATGCCAAATCTAAGGAAAAAACAGCAACCAGTACTGGGCCCCTGCTTATGCGCGATGGGACCTACACAGATGACAGCCAAGAAATGAGTGAGATACTAAAGTCCCAGTTGAACCGTTAACCAGACACAGGGTTGACAATCTAAATTAATTTTTTTATGACCGAGACTCAAAATTTGGTCATTTCAAAAAACTCTGATATTATCGTAACATCACAAGACTTCGAAAAGGCAATTAATGACATGCTCATACACTCTGCCTCAGGCCATGACTCGTGGAACTCCGTGTTCATCAAGAACTGAAAGAAGCCAATGTCACATGCCTTCAGTATTTTATGGAGAGGAAGCATGGACACAGCGGCATCCCACAGTAACTAAAAACAACATACATAGCCCCACTACACAAAAGTGGCAGTAAAGCAATTGCAAAGAACTACAGACTGATAGCGCTAACATCCCATATCATAAAATCTCTGAGAGGGTTCTAAGAAGCAAGATCGCCACCCACTTAGATACCCATCAGTTACACAACCCAGGGCAACACGGGTTTAGAGCAGGTCGCTCCTGCCTGTCCCAGCTACTGGGCCATTTTTGACAAGGTCCTGGATGATGTAGAGGATAAACAAAATACAGATGTAGTATACACAGACTTTGCAAAAGCCTTTGACAAGTGCAACCATGGTGTAATAGCGCACAAAATGCGTGACAAAGGAGTAACAGGAAAAGTTGGTAGATGGATTTATAACTTCCTAACAAACAGAACAGAAAAGTAATAGTAAACAGAGTAAAGTCTGAGGTGGTTACCATGAGAAACTCTGTTCCACAAGGCACACTGCTCGCTCCAATCCTGTTCCTCATCCTCATAACTGACATAGACAGATGTAAGCCATAACTCCGTGTCTTACTTTGCGGATGACACTCAAAGTGCCGTGACAGTGACTTCCATCGAAAACACTGCAAGACTCCAGCCGGACAACAACCAAATCTTTAAATGGACCACAGAAAACAATATGAAATTCAATGAAGAGAAATTTCAACTACTAAGATATGGAAAACTTGAGGAAATTAAAACTTTATTAGAGTATAAAACAAATTCTAGCCCCACAGTAGAGCGAAAAACTGATGTGAAATATCTGGGAGTGATAATGTCAGAGGATTTCACCTTCAAAGACCACAACAATGATAGGACGGATAATGAGAACCTTCAAAACTAGGGACACCAAGCACATGATAATTCTCTTCAAATCACTTGTTCTCTCTAGGCTGGAATACTACTGTACACTAACTGCCCCTCGCAAGACAGGCGAAATTACTGACCTGGAGAGTGTACAGAGAACTTTCACGGTACACATAAGTACGATAAAGCACCTAAATTACTGGGAGCGGTTAAAGTCCCTTAATTTGCATTCCCTGGAATGCAGGCGAGAAAGAGACACAATAACCCCGGAGACATGATAACCACAGACATGATAACCACAGAGACATAATAACCACAGAGACATGATAACCACAGAGACATGATAACCACAGATACATGATGACCACAGAGACATGATAACCACAGACATGATAACAACAGAGACATGATAACCACAGAGACATGATAACCACGGAGACATGATAACCACGGAGATATGATAACCACGGAGACATGATAACCACACAGACATGATAACCACACGGACATGATAACCACAGAGACATGATAACCACGGAGACATGATAACCACACAGACATGATAACCACACAGACATGATGACCACACAGACATGATAACCACACAGACATGATAACCACACAGACATGATAACCACACAGACATGATAACCACACAGACATGATAACCACACAGGCATGATAACCACACAGACATGATAACCACACAGACATGATAACCACACAGGCATGATAACCACACAGACATGATAACCACACAGACATAATAACCACACAGACATGATAACCACATAGACATGATAACCACACAGACATGATAACCACACAGACATGATAACCACACAGACATGATAACCACACAGGCATGATAACCACACAGACATGATAACCACACAGACATAATAACCACACAGACATGATAACCACAGAGACATGATAACCACACAGACATGATAACCACACAGACATGATAACCACATAGACATGATAACCACACAGACATGATAACCACACAGACATGATAACCACATAGACATGATAACCACAAAGACATGATAACCACAGAGACATGATAACCACACAAACATGATAACCACACAGACATGATAACCACAGAGACATGATAACCACAGAGACATGATAACCACAGAGACATGATAACCACATAGACATGATAACCACATAGACATGATAACCACAGAGACATGATAACCACACACACATGATAACCACACAGACATGATAACCACAGAGACATGATAACCACAGAGACATGATAACCACAGAGACATGATAACCACACAGACATGATAACCACACAGACATGATAACCACATAAACATGATAACCACATAGACATGATAACCACATAGACATGATAATCACAGACATGACAGACATGATAATCACACAGACATGATATCCACAGAGACATGATAACCACATAGACATGATAACCACACAGACATGATAACCACATAGACATGATAACCACATAGACATGATAAGCACACAGACATGAGAAAAACACAGACATGATAATCACAGACATGACAACCACACAGGCATGATAGCCACATAGACATGATAACCACATAGACATGATAACCACACAGACATGATAATCACAGACATGACAACCACACAGGCATGATAGCCACATAGACATGATAACCACATAGACATGATAACCACACAGACATGATAACCACATAGACATGATAACCACACAGAAATGAGAAAAACACAGACATGATAATCACAGACATGATAACCACACAGACATGATAACCACACAGGCATGATAGCCACATAGACATGATAACCACACAGACATGATAACCACACGGACATGATAATCACACAGACATGATATCCACACAGACATGATAACCACATATTAGGACACAGAAAGTAATGAAAGACTAAGTTAAGATTATTTCCTAGTTCCTGCAACAGGATAACAAGATAACACCGCTGTATATAGAGGAAAAAGTGGAGCCGTTGAGATAATAGATGTTTTAACTTGTTAAATAGACTGGTTGGGCGATGGAATCAGTTGAAAGATGAAGTAGGAAATTCTTCTGGAAGTTGAAGAAAATATATGGTGGTCAGGGAAGTGAAGATGGAAGACCAGAGGCACAAACTCTGCTGCTTTAGCTGGTAACAAGTGAACAGGTGATCACCTGATGTAGCCGGTACACAGCACTCACCTGAGGCAGGTTGTTACATTCACCTGAGGCAGGTTGTTACACTCACCTGAGACAGGTTGTTACACTCACCTGAGGCAGGTTGTTACACTCACCTGAGACAGGTTGTTACACTCACCTGAGGCAGGTTGTTACACTCACCTGAGGCAGGTTGTTACACTCACCTGAGACAGGTTGTTACACTCACCTGAGACAGGTTGTTACACTCACCTGAGACAGGTTGTTACACTCACCTGAGGCAGGTTGTTACATTCACCTGAGGCAGGTTGTTACATTCACCTGAGGCAGGTTGTTACACTCACCTGAGGCAGGTTGTTACATTCACCTGAGGCAGGTTGTTACATTCACCTGAGGCAGGTTGTTACATTCACCTGAGGCAGGTTGTTACACTCACCTGAGGCAGGTTGTTACATTCACCTGAGGCAGGTTGTTACACTCACCTGAGACAGGTTGTTACATTCACCTGAGGCAGGTTGTTACATTCACCTGAGACAGGTTGTTACACTCACCTGAGGCAGGTTGTTACATTCACCTGAGGCAGGTTGTTACATTCACCTGAGGCAGGTTGTTACACTCACCTGAGGCAGGTTGTTACATTCACCTGAGACAGGTTGTTACATTCACCTGAGGCAGGTTGTTACATTCACCTGAGGCAGGTTGTTACATTCACCTGAGACAGGTTGTTACATTCACCTGAGGCAGGTTGTTACATTCACCTGAGGCAGGTTGTTACACTCACCTGAGACAGGTTGTTACATTCACCTGAGGCAGGTTGTTACATTCACCTGAGGCAGGTTGTTACATTCACCTGAGGCAGGTTGTTACATTCACCTGAGGCAGGTTGTTACATTCACCTGAGACAGGTTGTTACATTCACCTGAGGCAGGTTGTTACATTCACCTGAGACAGGTTGTTACATTCACCTGAGACAGGTTGTTACATTCACCTGAGGCAGGTTGTTACACTCACCTGAGGCAGGTTGTTACATTCACCTGAGGCAGGTTGTTACATTCACCTGAGGCAGGTTGTTACATTCACTTGAGACAGGTTGTTACATTCACCTGAGGCAGGTTGTTACATTCACCTGAGGCAGGTTGTTACATTCACCTGAGACAGGTTGTTACATTCACCTGAGGCAGGTTGTTACATTCACCTGAGGCAGGTTGTTACATTCACCTGAGGCAGGTTGTTACATTCACCTGAGGCAGGTTGTTACATTCACCTGAGGCAGGTTGTTACACTCACCTGAGGCAGGTTGTTACATTCACCTGAGGCAGGTTGTTACATTCACCTGAGACAGGTTGTTACACTCACCTGAGACAGGTTGTTACACTCACCTGAGACAGGTTGTTACACTCACCTGAGGCAGGTTGTTATACTCACCTGAGACAGGTTCTTATACTCACTTGAGGCAGGTTGTTACACTCACCTGAGGCAGCTTGTTACACTCACCTGAGGCAGGTTGTTACACTCACCTGAAGCAACTTGTTACACTCACCTGAGGCAGGTTGTTACACTCACCTGAAGCAACTTGTTACATTCACCTGAGACAGGTTGTTACACTCACCTGAGACAGGTTGTTACACTCACCTGAGGCAGCTTGTTACATTCACCTGAGACAGGTTGTTACACTCACCTGAGCCAGGTTGTTACACTCACCTGAGACAGGTTGTTACACTCACCAGAGACAGGTTGTTACACTCACCTGAGTCAGGTTGTTACACTCACCTAAGACAGGTTGTTACACTCACCTGCGGCAGGTTGTTACACTCACCTAAGACAGGTTGTTACACTCACCTGCGGCAGGTTGTTACACTCACCTGAGGCAGGTTGTTACACTCACCTGAGGCAGCTTGTTACATTCACCTGAGACAGGTTGTTACATTCACCTGAGGCAGCTTGTTACATTCACCTGAGTCAGCTTGTTACATTCACCTGAGGCAGCTTGTTACACTCACCTGAGACAGGTTGTTACACTCACCTGAGACAGGTTGTTACACTCACCTGAGGCAGGTTGTTACACTCACCTGAGACAGGTTGTTACACTCACCTGAGACAGGTTGTTACACTCACCTGAGACAGGTTGTTACACTCACCTGAGACAGGTTGTTACACTCACCTGAGACAGGTTGTTACACTCACCTGAGGCAGCTTGTTACACTCACCTGAGGCAGCATGTTACACTCACCTGAGGCAGGTTGTTACACTCACCTGAGGCAGCTTGTTACACTCACCTGAGGCAGGTTGTTACACTCACCTGAGGCAGCTTGTTACACTCACCTGAGACAGGTTGTTACACTCACCTGAGGCAGGTTGTTACACTCACCTGAGACAGGTTGTTACACTCACCTGAGACAGGTTGTTACACTCACCTGAGGCAGCTTGTTACACTCACCTGAGGCAGGTTGTTACACTCACCTGAAGCAACTTGTTACATTCACCTACCTGGAGGTTACCTGGAGGTTATTCCGGGGATCAACGCCCCCGCGGCCCGGTCCACGACCAGGCCTCCCGATGGATCAGGGCCTGATCAACTAGGCTGTTACTGCTGGCCGCACGCAGTCCGACGTACGAGCCACAGCCCGGCTGATCCGGCACTGACTTTAGGTATCTGTCCAGCTCTCTCTTGAAGGCAGCCAGGGGTTTATTGGCAATTCCCCTAATGCTTGATGGGAGGCTGTTGAACAGTTTTGGGCCCCGGACACTTATGGTGTTTTCTCTTAGTGTACCAATGGCGCCCCTACTTTTTATTGGCGGCATTTTGCATCGCCTGCCCAGTCTTTTACTTTCGTAGGGAGTGATTTCTGTGTGCAGATTTGGGACCATTCCTTCCAAGATTTTCCAAGTGTAGATTATGATATATCTCTCCCTCCTGCGTTCCAACGAGTACAAGTCAAGTGCTTCCAAGCGTTCCCAGTAGTTAAGGTGCTTGACAGAACTTATACGTGCAGTAAAGGATCTCTGTACACTCTCTAGATCTGCGATTTCACCTGCTTTGTATGGAGATGTTAATGTACAGCAGTATTCCAGCCTAGAGAGAACAAGTGATTTGAAAAGGATCATCATGGGCTTGGCATCTCTCGTTTTGAAAGTTCTCATTATCCATCCTATCATTTTCTTTGCACGTGCGATCGTGGCACTGTTGTGATCCTTGAAAGTGAGATCCTCAGACATTACTACTCCCAGGTCCCTTACATTATTTTTCCGCTCTATTGTATGGCCGGAGTCAGTAGTATACTCTGTTCTAGTTATTATCTCCTCCAGTTTTCCATAACGGAGTAGTTGGAATTTGTCCTCATTGAACATCATATTGTTTACCGTTGCCCACTGGAAAACTTTGTTTATATCTTCTTGGAGGTTAACCGCGTCCTCAGCAGATGACAGCCTCATGCAGATTCTAGTATCATCCGCAAAGGATGATACGGTGCTGTGGTGTATATCTCTGTTTATGTCTGATATGAGGATAAGGAATAAGATGGGGGCGAGTACTGTGCCTTGTGGAACAGAGCTCTTCACTATGGCAGCCTCTGATTTAACTCTGTTGACCACTACTCTTTGTGTTCGATTTGTTAGGAAGTTGAAGATCCATCTCCCCACTTTCCCAGTTATTCCTTTAGCACGTATTTTATGGGCTATTACGCCATGATCGCATTTGTCAAATGCTTTTGCAAAGTCTGTGTATATTACATCTGCATTCTGATTTTCTTCCAGTGCATCCAAGGCCATGTCATAGTGATCCAGTAGTTGTGAGAGGCAGGAGCGACCTGCCCTGAACCCATGTTGCCCTGGATTGTGCAGATTTTGGGAATCCAGGTGATTTGCAATCCTGCTTCTTAGCACTCTTTCAAAGATTTTTATGATGTGGGACGTCAGAGCTATTGGTCTATAGTTCTTAGCTAATGCTTTGCTGCCACCTTTATGGAGCGGGGCTATATCCGTTGTTTTAAGTGACTGTGGAATTTCACCCATGTCCAAGCTCCTCCTCCATAGTGTACTTAGGGCACGCGAGAGGGGTTTCTTGCAGTTCTTAATGAAAACAGAGTTCCACGAGTCTGGGCCCGGGGCTGAGTGCATAGGCATGTTGTCAATGGCTTTTTCGAAATCTATCGGAGTTAGGGTAATGTCGGAAATCTGGCATACATTTATGGAGTTTTGAGGCTCATTCATGAAGAAATCATTTGGGTCGTCGATCCTCAGACCGATTAGTGGTTCACTAAACACAGAGTCGTACTGGGATTTCAATATTTCACTCATTTCCTTGTTGTCGTC
The DNA here is from genome assembly GCF_038502225.1 of Cherax quadricarinatus. NCBI lineage: Eukaryota > Metazoa > Arthropoda > Malacostraca > Decapoda > Parastacidae > Cherax > Cherax quadricarinatus. The sequence continues at coordinate 11,805,847 of NC_091351.1, forward strand.
TGTGTAAGTCCCATCCTGTCTGAGTAAGGGCCCGATACTAGATGTGGTATTTGCCTTGTTTTTGGCATATGAAAAGAAATATTTGGAATTTCTTTCAATTTCACTAATAGCTTTAAGCTCCTCCTGCCTCTCCTGGTTCCTGTAAGAGTCATTTAGCTTAAGTTCGATAGTTTCCACTTCCCTGGTCAGCGCCTCCTTTCGTGTATCAGATATTCTAGCACTCCTGAGGAGCTCAGTGACTCTTCGTCGTCTTCTGTAGAGGGAGCGTCTTTTTCTCTCCAGTTTACTCCTGCTCTTCTTCTTTCTTAGGGGAATATGCCTAGAACATGCTTCGGCTACCAGGAAGTTGATCCTTTCAAGGCACTGGTTTGGGTCCATGTCATTTAAGACATCTTCCCAACATGTTTCGTTTAGGACATGGTTTACCTGGTCCCAGTTGATGTTCTTGTTGTTGAAATTGTATTTTGTGAAGACACCTTCACAGGTACATGCATTCTGCTGTTCAGGACCCCTATGCATGTACGTCTGGACTTCGATTAGATTGTGATCGGAATTAGTTGTTTTTGATATTCTTATGTCTCTTATCAGGTCCTCATTATTTGTGAAGATAAGGTCAAGTGTGTTTTCTAGTCTTGTTGGCTCCACTATCTGCTGGCTTAAGGTGTGTTTTTCGCAGAGACTTAGTAGCTCATGTGTGTGTGACCTTTCATCTGCGCTACCTCCGGGGATTGTTTCAGCTATAACATTATTTGCTACATTTTTCCATTTTGTATGCCTTAGGTTGAAATCACCAAGCAGTAAGATGTTTGGGGATGGAGCTGGAAGGTTTTCCAAACAGTAATCGATTTTCAGTAGCTGTTCCTTGAACTGTTGGGAGGTTGCATCTGGTGGCTTGTATACAACCACAATGACTAGGTTTTGGTTCTCGATCTTTATTGATAGAACTTCAACTACCTCATTTGTGGTGTTCAGCAACTCCGTGCAGATAAGGGACTCTTTGACATACAGGCCAACCCCCCCTTGTTGCCTGTTTTTTCTGTCGCATCTAAAAAGGTTATAACCACTTATCCATATTTCACTGTCAAAGTGATCTTTTGTGTGAGTCTCTGTGAAGGCTGCAAACATTGCATTAGACTCCACTAGAAGTCCACTGATAAAAGGTGTTTTGTTGTTGGTGGATGGCTTAAGGCCCTGTATATTAGCAAATATGAACGAGGTTGTATTCTGTGTTTGTTGGGGGGATTTTGTTATTGGCATCAGTAGTTGTAATTCTGGAGGGCCATGGGTGGCCACTGGCTGCGCCTCCAGTCCAACAAGGCTCCAAGGTGGTGGACTATTTTTGTTATTTCCTTCCATTTTCTTTTTTCGTTTCCTGCCACTAAAAAATCACCTGGAGTTGGGTAGTCGTAGCTACTATTGTTTGTCCTGTGGGGTCTGTGCCTCCTGGTCCCTTTTAGATGGTATGCAGGGCACTCGATGTTGTAACACTGCTTCTGGAGGACCGAGGAGTGGCACATTTTTGGGTGAAAGAAAGTACAGGAAGAAGAGCGACACACTCCTTTAGACAGGAGGTCGCTACATTTTTTGGGATGGTCAAAGTTGCATGTCCCATTTTTTTCCCCTGTTATTCCATGCTTACAGATGCCCCAAGCATAATATTTGCACAAATTCACCTTTGGTTGAGAATTGTTGGGAGGTGTGTTGTCAATTTCTGCAGGTTCTGGGACTGCACTATAATCCTCAGTATCCAAGCCAGGGCCACCCCGTCCTGGATTCCATCTACTTTCCCCAGTAGAGGAAGGAGACTCCTCTCCAACATCTGTACTGTGGGCTACGGTCTTGTGCAATGATGGTTGTATATTTACTGTTTTTGTGGTGGTTTGGGTAGTGTCCCTAGGAGAGTCTGGGCTGGCAGGTTGTTACACTCACCTGAGACAGGTTGTTACACTCACCTGAGTCAGGTTGTTACACTCACCTGAGACAGGTTGTTACACTCACCTGAGGCAGGTTGTTACAATGAGTACTGATGGTCAGCTGGTGCGGACAAGGAAGGGTGTGCCTGTCTGGGTGGCACCACCGTCACCATCACCACCATCACCACTACTACTGATATAACTTCGATTGCCTGTCACATGAAATTACGCAGTGATAAATCTATATCTATCTATCTGTCTATCTATCTATCTATCTATTTATCTATCTATCTATCTATCTATCTATCTATATATATATATATATATATATATATATATATATATATATATATATATATATATATATATATATATATATATATATATATATATATATATATATATATATATATATATGCAAGGAATTCGCGAGAGCATTGTTCAAATCTCTAGTAAGGCTGATGCATGCAGGGGATGAGATGAAAAGCTGTAAGCCTTCTCCCTGAAAGCTGGCTGCCTTGGATCAAACGTGTAGCTCATGCTACACGCCAAGGTATTGGTCCAGTGTGGGTAGATTGGTAAAGCACTGCGTACCTTGTCCTAAGGTTCGTAGGTTCGAGTCTCCTTCAGCCAGAGATCAGTGTTTATATATATATATATATATATATATATATATATATATATATATATAAATATAAGAAGCAGACCTGTCTTCTAACACCCAGGTACCTACTTACTGTTATGTGAACAGGGGCAGCAGGTGTAAGGATACATACCCAACATTCCCGCTTGTTCGGGGATCGAACCTCGGTCCCTCAGTGTGTGAGCTGCGGCGGCTCCCTACTGAGGCACCAGACAACTTCCAGTTGTATTTACAAGCTTTTCCTATGTCAACGATTTTTGATCGACCTGAAGCAAAAAACAAAAGTTGACAATGGATGTTGTTGAGCGCTTACCGTCAGAGAAAGCAGTGGAGTGTGTGGAGAGACGGGTGAGTGGCAGCAGACCACAAGGCTGACCTCTGGCTTCGGGAGGTGTGTGGGAGTGTGTGACTACCTGTGCCTGTGAATGTGAAGCTCAGCGCCCCATGGGTCCGTTCCAGACCAGCCCTCCATGGCTATGAGCGCCTTACTTATCATAGTTCTTGGCTCTACCAACACAGACACACACACATACAGACACGCTGGACACGTGGTCCAGCAACTGGCTTCTTGAATTCAACCCCGCCAAATGCAAAGTAATGAAGATAGGTGAAGGGCAAAGAAGAGCGCAGACAGAATATAGGCTAGGTGGCCAAAGACTGCAAACCTCGTTCAAGGAGAAGATCTTGGGGTGACCATAACACCGAGCATGTCTCTGGAGGCACACATCAACCAGATAACTGCTGCAGCATATGGGCGCCTGGCAAACCTGAGAATAGCGTTCCGATATCTTAGTAAGGAATCGTACAAGGCACTGTACACTGTGAACGTCAGGCCCATACTGGAGCATGTAGCACTAGTTTGGAACCCACACCTGGTGAGGCACCTCAAGCAATTAGAGAAAGTGCAAAGGTTTGCAACAAGGCTAGTTCCGGAGCTCAGGGGTATGCCCTACGAAGAAAGGTTGAGGGAAATCGGATTGACGACACTGGAGGACAGGAGGGTCAGGGGAGACGTGATAACGATATACAAGATACTGCGTGGAACAGATAAGGTGGACAGAGACAGGTTGTTCCAGAGATGGGATACAGAGACAAGGGGTTACAATTGGAAGCTGAAGACTCAGACGAGTCACAGGGATGTTAGGAAGTATTTCTTCAGTCATACAGTCGTCAGGAAGTGGAATAGCCTAGAAAGTGATGTAGTGGAGGCAGGAACCATACATAGGTTTAAGACGAGGTATGACAAAGGCCAGGAAGCAGAGAGAGAGAGGGCCTAGTAGCGGTCAGTGAAGAGGCGGGGCCAAGAGCTGAGTCTCGACCCCTGCAACCATAATTAGGTGAGTACACACACACACACACACACACACACACACACACACACACACACACACACACACACACACACACACACACAGCAAAGTCATGGTATTGTGTGCAAAGTCATGGAGAAGATTATCAGGAGGAGAGTGGTCGAACACTTGGAAAGGAACAAGATTATAAATGAAAACCAGCATGGGTTCATGGAAGGCAAATCTTGTATCACAAACCTCCTGGAGTTTTATGACAAGGTAACAGAAGTAAGACACGAGAGAGAGGGGTGGGTAGATTGCGTTTTCCTAGATTGCAGGAAGGCCTTTGACACAGTTCCCCACAAGAGATTAGTGCAGAAGCTGGACGATCAGGCGCACGTAAAAGGGAGGGCACTGCAATGGATATGAGAATACCTGACAGGGAGGCAGCAACGAGTCATAGTACGTGAAGAGGTATCACAGTGGGCGCCTGTTACGAGCGGGGTCCCACAGGGGTCAGTTCTAGGACCAGTGCTATTTTTGATATATGTGAACGACATGATGGAAGGAATAGACTCTGAAGTGTCCCTGTTCGCAGATGACGTGAAGTTGATGAGAAGAATTAAATCGGACGAGGATGAGGCAGGACTGCAAAGAGACCTGGACAGGCTGGACATGTGGTCCAGCAACTGGCTTCTCGAATTCAATCCAGCCAAATGCAAAGTCATGAAGATTGGGGAGGGGCAAAGAAGACCGCAGACAGAGCATAGGCTAGGTGGACAAAGATTACAGACCTCACTCAGGGAGAAAGACCTTGGGGTGACCATAACACCGAGCACATCACCGGAGGCACACATCAACCAAATAACCGCTGCAGCATACGGGCGCCTGGCAAACCTGAGAATAGCGTTCCGATACCTTAATAAGGAATCGTTCAAGACACTGTACACTGTGTACGTTAGGCCCATACTGGAGTATGCAGCACCAGTCTGGAACCCACACCTGGTCAAGCACGTCAAGAAGTTAGAGAAAGTACAAAGGTTTGCAACAAGGCTAGTCCCAGAGCTCAAGGGAATGTCGTACGAGGAAAGGTTAAGGGAAATCGGACTGACGACACTGGAGGACAGAAGGGTCAGGGGAGACATGATAACGACATACAAGATACTGCGGGGAATAGACAAGGTGGACAGAGATAGGATATTCCAGAGAGGGGACACAGGGACAAGGGGTCACAACTGGAAGCTGAAGACTCAGACGAGTCACAGGGACGTTAGGAAGTATTTCTTCAGTCATAGAGTTGTCAGCAAGTGGAATAGCCTAGCAAGTGAAGTAGTGGAGGCAGGAACCATACATAGTTTTAAGAAGATTTATGATCAAGCTCAGGAAGCAGAGAGAGAGAGGATCCAGTAGCGATCAGTGAAGAGGCGGGGCCAGGAGCCGAGTCTCGACCCCTGCAACCACAATTAGGTGAGTACAATTAGGTGAGTACACACAATGACTACCGCTGAACCAATGATAACAAATTGAGATGTTTCTCACATTTGACGTCTAGGTAGGATGAACTACCTTACCATTCCGTCCCCTCTGTCATCACCTGCCATGTAGACTGACGTTGCTTCCCTCGTCTCCAGCAGTGCCAACACTGCCACAAGTACACTACAGGGCCATGTAATGTATTGTTAATAAGGCAGGCAACACCACAGGAAAGATCTGATCTTAATACAAGGTCATTGTTTGGTCCTGAGCCCTGCTGTCATGGTCCAGGACCCGTATCCTCCCTCTCTCTCTCCCCACATACACACCACACACACACACACACACACACACATACACACTATCACTCTATGTTTATCTATAATAGAGAAGGTTAGATAAGGTAATGCTCTGCTAGAGAAAGTTAGACGAGGTTAGCTAAAGCGAGGCTAAGCTACACTAGCGAATATGAAAATAAAATTAACAGAAAATAATAAGAACACATCAAAATACCTGACGGGGTAATAATATGTTGAGTGAAGGTCGCTGTAACCGGGTGTTCTTATCTATATATAACATATGTCTAATGGAGAGTGATTTACCGTGTTAGTTGGTAAAGTTATCACCGTCCAGCCATGACCAGTGTTATCTTGTTGACCGTCCAGCCCTGACCAGTGTTATCTTGTTGACCGTCCACCCCTGACCAGTGTTATCTTGTTGACCGTCCAGCCATGACCAGTGTTATCTTGTTGACCGTCCACCCCTGACCAGTGTTATCTTGTTGACCGTCCAGCCATGACCAGTGTTATCTTGTTGACCGTCCACCCCTGACCAGTGTTATCTTGTTGACCGTCCAGCCATGACCAGTGTTATCTTGTTGACCGTCCACCCCTGACCAGTGTTATCTTGTTGACCGTCCAGCCATGACCAGTGTTATCTTGTTGACCGTCCAGCCATGACCAGTGTTATCTTGTTGACCGTCCACCCCTGACCAGTGTTATCTTGTTGACCGTCCAGCCATGACCAGTGTTATCTTGTTGACCGTCCAGCCCTGACCAATGTTATCTTGTTGACCGTCCACCCCTGACCAGTGTTATCTTGTTGACCGTCCAGCCATGACCAGTGTTATCTTGTTGACCGTCCAGCCATGACCAGTGTTATCTTGTCGACCGTCCAGCCCTGACCAGTGTTATCTTGTTGACCGTCCAGCCATGACCAGTGTTATCTTGTTGACCGTCCAGCCCTGACCAGTGTTATCTTGTTGACCGTCCAGCCCTGACCAGTGTTATCTTGTTGACCGTCCAGCCCTGACCAGTGTTATCTTGTTGACCGTCCACCCCTGACCAGTGTTATCTTGTTGACCGTCCAGCCCTGACCAGTGTTATCTTGTTGACCGTCCACCCCTGACCAGTGTTATCTTGTTGACCGTCCACCCCTGACCAGTGTTATCTTGTTGACCGTCCACCCCTGACCAGTGTTATCTTGTTGACCGTCCACCCCTGACCAGTGTTATCTTGTTGACCGTCCAGCCCTGACCAGTGTTATCTTGTTGACCGTCCACCCCTGACCAGTGTTATCTTGTTGACCGTCCACCCCTGACCAGTGTTATCTTGTTGACCGTCCAGCCCTGACCAGTGTTATCTTGTTGACCGTCCACCCCTGACCGGTGTTATCTTGTTGACCGTCCACTCCTGACCAGTATTATCTTGTTGACCATCCAGCCCTGACCAGTGTTATCTTGTTGACCGTCCACCCCTGACCGGTGTTATCTTGTTGACCGTCCAGCCCTGACCAGTGTTATCTTGTTGACCGTCCACCCCTGACCAGTGTTATCTTGTTGGCCGTCCACCCCTGAGTGAGCTAGATACCTCAAAGGCAATGGGACCAGATAACATCTCTCCATGGGTCCTGAGAGAGGGAGCAGAGGCGCTATGTGTACCCCTAACAACAATATTCAATACATCTATCGAAACAGGGAGATTGCCTGATGCATGGAAGACAGCAAACGTGGTACCAATCTTTAAAAAAGGAGACAGACATGAAGCACTAAACTACAGACCAGTGTCACTGACATGTATAGCATGCAAAATCATGGAAAAGATTGTCAGGAGAAGAATGGTGGAACATCTAGAAAGGAATGATCTCATCCCCAGCAGACAACATGGTTTCCGAGACGGGAAATCCTGTGTCACAAACCTACTGGAGTTCTATGACATGGTGACAGCAGTAAGAGAAGAGAGAGAGGGGTGGGTGGATTGCATTTTCTTAGACTGCAAGAAGGCGTTTGACACAGTACCACACAAGAGATTAGTGCAAAAACTGGAGGACCAAGCAGGAATAACAGGAAAGGCACTGCAATGGATCAGGGAATACTTGTCAGGAAGACAGCAGCGAGTAATGGTACGAGGTGAGGTGTCAGAGTGGGCACCTGTGACCAGTGGGGTCCCACAGGGGTCAGTTCTAGGACCAGTGCTGTTTCTGGTATTTGTGAACGACATGACGGAAGGAATAAACTCCGAGGTGTCCCTGTTTGCAGATGACGTGAAGTTGATGAGAAGAGTTCATTCGATCGAAGACCAGGCAGAAATACAAAGGGATCTGGACAGGCTGCAGACCTGGTCCAGCAACTGGCTCCTGGAGTTCAATCCCACCAAGTGCAAAGTCATGAGGATTGGTGAAGGGCAAAGAAGACCGCAGATGGAGTACAGTCTAGGGGGTCAGAGACTACAAACATCACTCAAGGAAAAAGATCTTGGGGTGAGTATAACACCAGGCACATCTCCTGAAGCGCACATCAACCAAATAACTGCTGCAGCATATGGGCGCCTGGCAAACCTCAGAACAGCATTCCGACATCTTAATAAGGAATCGTTCAGGACCCTATACACCGTGTACGTTAGGCCCATATTGGAGTATGCGGCACCAGTTTGGAACCCACACCTAGCCAAGCATGTAAAGAAACTAGAGAAAGTGCAAAGGTTTGCAACAAGACTAGTCCCAGAGCTAAGAGGTATGTCCTATGAGGAGAGGTTAAGGGAAATCAACCTGACGACACTGGAGGACAGGAGAGATAGAGGGGACATGATAACGACTTACAAAATACTGAGAGGAATTGACAAGGTGGACAAAGACAGGATGTTCCAGAGACTGGACACAGTAACAAGGGGACACAGTTGGAAGTTGAAGACACAGATGAATCAAAGGGATGTTAGGAAGTATTTCTTCAGCCACAGAGTAGTCAGGAAGTGGAATAGTTTGGGAAGCGATGTAGTGGAGTCAGGATCCATACATAGCTTTAAGCAGAGGTACGATAAAGCTCATGGTTCAGGGAGAGTGACCTAGTAGCGACCAGTGAAGAGGCGGGGCCAGGAGCTTGGACTCGACCCCTGCAACATCAACTAGGTGAGTACAACTAGGTGAGTACAGGTGTACTCTCACAGGTGTACTCTCACAGATGTACTCTCACAGGTGTACTCTCACAGGTGTACTCTCACAGATGTACTCACTCAGGTGTACTCACAAACGTGTACCCACGCAGGTGTACTCTCACAGGTTTACTCTCACAGGTGTACTCTCACAGGTGTACTCTCACAGGTTTACTCTCACAGGTGTACTCTCACAGGTGTACTCTCACACGTGTACTTTCACAGGTGTACTCTCACAGGTGTACTCTCACAGGTGTACTCTCACAGGTGTACTCTCACAGGTGTACTCTCACAGGTGTACTCTCACAGGTGTACTCTCACAGGTGTGCTCTCACAGGTGTGCTCACACAGGTGTACTCTCACAGATGTACTCTCACAGGTGTACTCTCACAGGTGTACTCTCACAGGTGTACTCTCACAGGTGTACTCTCACAGATGTACTCTCACAGGTGTACTCTCACAGGTGTACTCTCACAGGTGTACTCACACAGGTGTACTCTCTCAGATGTACTCTCACAGGTGTACTCTCACAGGTGTACTCTCACAGGTGTACTCTCACAGGTGTACTCTCACAGATGTACTCTCACAGGTGTACTCTCACAGGTGTACTCTCACAGGTGTACTAGCACAGGTGTACTCTCACAGGTGTACTCTCACAGGTGTACTCTCACAGATGTACTCTCACAGGTGTACTCTCACAGGTGTACTCTCACAGGTGTACTAGCACAGGTGTACTCTCACAGGTGTACTCTCACAGGTGTACTCGCACGTCTGTATTCAGTTAGATGTACTCACCCTGGTATAATCATCTAGATGTACTCACTTTGGTGTAATGATCTAGATGTACTCGCCCTGGTGTACTCATCTATATGCACTCACCCTGGTGTACTCATCTATATGTACTCACTCTGGTGTACTCACCAAGGTACTCTCACACAGTTGTACTCGCTCTGCTGTATTCAGCTAGATGTACTCATCCTGGTGTAATCATCTAGATGTACTCTGGTGTAATCATCTAGATGTACCCACTCTGGTGTAGTCATCTAGATGTACTCACCCTGGTGTAATCATGTAGATGTACTCACCCTGGTGTAATCATGTAGATGTACTCACCCTGGTGTAATCATCTAGATGTACTCACCCTGGTGTAATCTTCTAGATGTACTCACCCTGGTGTAATCATCTAGATGTACTCACCCTGGTGTAATCTTCTAGATGTACTCACCCTGGTGTAATCTTCTAGATGTACTCACCCTGGTGTAATCATCTAGATGTACTCACCCTGGTGTAATCATCTAGATGTACTCACCCTGGTGTAATCTTCTAGATGTACTCACCCTGGTGTAATCTTCTAGATGTACTCACCCTGGTGTAATCTTCTAGATGTACTCACCCTGGTGTAATCTTCTAGATGTACTCACCCTGGTGTAATCTTCTAGATGTACCCACCCTGGTGTAATCTTCTAGATGTACTCACCCTGGTGTAATCTTCTAGATGTACTCACCCTGGTGTAATCTTCTAGATGTACTCACCCTGGTGTAATCATGTAGATGTACTCACCCTGGTGTAGTCATGTAGATGTACTCACCCTGGTGTAATCTTCTAGATGTACTCACCCTGGTGTAATCATGTAGATGTACTCACCCTGGTGTAATCTTCTAGATGTACTCACCCTGGTGTAATCATGTAGATGTACTCACCCTGGTGTAGTCATGTAGATGTACTCACCCTGGTGTAATCTTCTAGATGTACCCACCCTGGTGTAATCATCTAGATGTACTCACCCTGGTGTAATCTTCTAGATGTACTCACCCTGGTGTAATCTTCTAGATGTACTCACCCTGGTGTAATCTTCTAGATGTACTCACCCTGGTGTAATTATCTACATGTACTCACTCTGGTGTACTCATCTAGTTGTACTCACAAATGGAGTACTCACGAAGGTACTCTCATACTGGTGTACTCACCTAGATGTACTCCCAAATGGTGCACTCACCCAGGTGTACTCACCGAAATGAAGTTGCAGGGTTCGAGACTCAGCTCCCGACCCCTACTTTTAACCTATAAATAAGCTGACATATACTGATTCCTGACTCTTCATACCTACTCTGGAAGCTGCTCACGTGTGCCTCTTCAATCAGGCGTGTGTACTCACCTATTTGTACTCATCCATTTATGGTGGATTCTTTCGTACCTATCCTTATATCTGAGCATGATTTTCGCCTCCAAAACGTTCTAGATTAATTCCAATTAACCTCATTTATCGTATTTGTAAAATCCCTCTTTGCAGAGAGTATGTTTACGTGCGGCCAGCGGTAACAGCCTGGTTGATCAGGCCCTGATCCACCGCGAGGCCTGGTTATAGACCGGGCCGCCGGGGCCCTGACCCCCGAAACCTTCTCCAGGTATACTGTATCAAGATTTTTAAGTAGACTTAATAAAGTACTACTTAGGGGAGCACACAGCATAATAAAGGGGATTGAACACCTCGTGTGGCATGCAATGAGTATGTTACTATGCGGCGTATGTACACACTCCCATATAGGCTGCCTCCTAACCAGAGCACCGGGTGCTAAGGGTTTAACGATCTTACGGGGCTCCATCGTTAAATCAGTACCCTGGTTATATTGTGATTTTTTATAACTTAATTCACATGTGTATATACTTGTACTGTTATTTCCAGATGATTAACTTGTAAATAATTCATTACCACAGTAACTCGTTTAGCTCTGGTTCAGTTCAGGGATCCGTTATTTATCTTTATATTCTTCTGAGTGTAACACAGGATGAGTGGAGGCTGTATAACTAAGATACGGAACTAACAACGACATCTCGTCCAGCCAGTGATGCTTCTGTGCATGCCACCCATGTCTGTGCATGCCACCCATGTCAGATATCAGTACTAGAACTCAACACACAACTCAGGATATAAATAACCATAATTTAAACCTAGAAGATGATTGATCACGTTGACGCTGATCTAAACCTCCATAATCTGACACCCAATCAAAACTTATTGGAAAGTAACTGCCTTTATTACACAGCATCACAAGCCACCACTATCCTAAACAATGCTAAAAGTCTATCAGTACTTAACTACAACATCAGGTCCTTAAGCAAACACTATGATGACCTCCTAGCACTCCTTGAATCACTAAAGACACCCTTCTCATGCATTATTCTTACTGAGACCTGGCTTAAGCAGGACACAATAGATATCTACCCTCTACCAGGATACACAGCAATTCACAACTGCAGAACAAACCAAGTTGGGGGTGGTATTGCAATCTATTACTCTAACCAATTATCTTGTATTAACACCACTTGCTTTAGTGATGAATATGGGGAATACATTTTTGCTAATTTTACTGTAAAAAACCTTAAGACACCTATAACAATCGGTGCCATTTACCGGATACCTCACAAAAACATCCCAAATTTCAGTGAGAAATTAAAGTCACTAATAACAAACAGACAAATGAACAAGCACCACTTTCTCTTAGCTGGAGACTTCAACATCAACCTTGGCTTACTAGATGATCAGCCTGTAACTGATTTCATCAACAATATGAACAACACACTTCTCATACCAACAATAACTAAACCAACCAGGCTCACTGAGACAAGTGCAACCATAATAGACCACATATGGACCAATATACTAGCCCCCCTTAAATCAGGGATAATCACAGATAGCACTACAGACCACTACCCTACCTTCCTCCTGACAAACATTAGTAAACCACCACTTGAATACAACAAAGTCTCATTTAGACTCCATGACGAGGCCTCAATAAGGAAGTTCACAGCTGACCTAGAGATTGTTGACTGGCCTACAGAATTCTCCAAGGCCAATGGTATTGATGACTGGACAGACATTTTTCTTAACAAATTACTTAGACTATACAACAAACATTGTCCTATAAAAACGAAACAGATCACAAACAAACGGCTTGGTTGCCCATGGCTAACCAGCACCATTCTGAAATCCATTGACAAGAAACACCAATATGAAAAGCAATATAGACAGGGCTTAATACACAAAGATATTCTTAAACACTATTCATCAGTTCTCACCAAAGTAATAAAAAAAGCCAAACAACTATACTACTCCAGTAGATTCACAGACACTAGAGGAGATATAAAAAAGACCTGGAAAACACTCTCTCAGATTCTAGGGACCCACAAACTGAAAAAAAACAAGAATATTGTCCTAACTAAACCTAATAAAACACCACTACATCCCACTGACACAGCTAACAAGATAAACGACTTCTTCTCAACCATAGGATCTAATCTCGCCAATAAAATCCCACATACCAATGCCCATGCCGGGGACTACCTAGATGGGAATTTCCCAAATTCCTTCTATCTTGCACCAACTGAGCCCTCGGAAGTCACCGAGATTATAAAGTCACTTAAAAACAACTCAGGGAATCTGTCTCATGTCCCACCATTACTGTACAAGCGAGCGGCCCATATCCTTTCGCATGCTATTTCATAACTTTTTAACAAGTCACTAGAAACTAGCACCTTCCCGAAACTACTCAAGATGGCAAGGGTTACACCAATACATAAAGGTGGTGACCCTACAGAATTAAACAACTATAGGCCAATATCAAACTTACCATTGCTATCCAAAATCTTTGAGAAACTCGTGCACAGGAGACTATATTCATTTATAACAGCACAAAACATACTCAACCCCTGCCAGTTTGGATTCAGGAAAACTAAAAGCACTAATGATGAAATCATAAAAATGCTAGATCTGCTTTACACAGCATTGGAAAATAAGGAATATCCACTAGGAATTTTTATTGACCTAAGAAAAGCTTTTGACACAGTAGACCACGACATCCTACTCCACAAACTTGACCATTACGGTATAAGAGGCCATGCGCTTGCTTATTTCAAATCTTACCTTACTATTAAAGACACAGCATCAACAACACGGCCACTTGATACTGGAGTTCTGCAGGGAAGTGTCTTTGGTCCCCTGCTCTTCCTCATACACATCAATGATCTTCCAAACGTATCCCAACACCTGAAACCCATTCTCTTTGCTGACGACACGACTTATGTCATCTCTCACCCTAATCTTGCCACCCTCAACACCATTGTTAACGAGGAGCTGATCAAAATATCGACTTGGATGACAGCCAATAAACTTACGCTTAACACTGACAAAACCTACTATATTATGTTTGGTAGCAGAGCAGGAGATGCACAAATTAACATTAAGATCGACAACACTCTAATTACCAGACATAATGAGGGTAAATTCCTAGGCCTATACCTTGACAACAACCTGAATTTCAGCACCCATATCCAACACATAACCAAAAAAGTATTCAAAACGGTTGGGATCCTCTCCAAGATACGATACTACGTGCCGCAAAATGCCCTTCTCACACTATACTACTCACTTATTTATCCATACCTCAGTTATGCTATTTGTGCTTGGGGATCAACTGCAGCAACACACCTAAAGCCAATAATAACCCAACAAAAAGCTGCAGTAAGAATAATCACTAAATCCCATCCCTGGCAACACCCCCCCCCCCCCACTCTTCATAGATCTAAACTTACTCCCTGTTCAGTACATCCACACTTACTACTGTGCAATCTACATCTACAGGACCTTAAACTCCAATATCAACCTTGACCTAAAACGCTTTCTTGATAGTTGTGACAGAACCCACAGGCATAACACCAGACACAAACATCTCTACGACATTCCCCGTGTCCGACTAAACCTTTACAAAAATTCAATGCATGTCAAAGGCCCTAAAATCTGGAACACCCTACCTGAGAACTCTAGAACTGCAGACACATTCATCACCTTCAAAACTACCATCAGAAAACATCTTATTTCCCTGATACACCCCATCAACTAACTACACGAATACCACCTGGTGGTTCACACTTACACTCACTCACCCATTTGACCATAAACAGAAATATTAATCTCAATCTTAAAATAATGAATCCTATGCTACTCCAATACTGAAACTATGTACTGTGCCAAAACAAAAGCATTCACATTGCTAAACTCACAAACTAGTATTTAGTCACTTAGCCATAATACCAACTTACCTCATAATTTGTAATATTTTAGAATAAAGAATTAAACTAAGTCTGCCCGAAATGCCTAGCCATGCTAGGCGTTCTAGTGGTACACTCTGTAATCATTATTTAACTACATGTAAACCACACAACAACCAAATTCTGTAAATTCAACATTATAATCTTTATAGAGAATAAACTTTGAATTTGAATTGAATTGAATGCCACCCATGTCTGTGCATGCCACCCATGTCTGTGCATGCCACCCATGTCTGTGCATGCCACCCATGTCTGTTCCTGCCACCGATGTACTCACCTATTTGTGGTTGCAGGGATCGAGTCTTAGCTCCTGGTCTGTTCCTGTACCTACGTCTGCTTCTATTTTCATGTTATCTGTCGTACGAGGTACGAGGTTCTGACGAGAGCTTTGGTAAGACGGGTAAGGATGGAAATATGGGAAAGGGTTGGGAGAGGAATGGGGGTTTTCCTGTCGTACTTTACCCAACGGGATGTTGTCTTCAGGATGGTTCACATAACCTAAGTCACCTAATGCACTCAGCTCACACACTGAGGTCCGTGGTTCGATCCCCGGTACGGGTGTGGAAACATTGTGACGTGTTTCCTTCAAACACCTGCTGTCCCTCTTCACCCATCAGTAAAATAGGTACCTGGGTGTTAGTGGACTGGTGTGGGTCGCATCCTGGGACAAAACTGACCTAATATGCCGGAAATGCTCAGCATAACAAGTGGCTTTCTATATATTAGTATGTCACTGATGTCAACTACGACTGTATACCTTGTACGTGTACTTGTAGAAATAAAGATTATTATTATTATTATTATTATTATTATTATTATTATTATTATTATTATTATTATTATTATTATTATTATTATTATTATTACTGTTATTATTATTATTATTATTATTATTATTATTATTATTATTATTATTATTATTATTATTATTATTAATATTATTATTATTATTATTATTATTAATATTAATATTATTATTATTATTATTATTAACATTGTTATTATTACTATTATTATTATTATTATTATTATCATTATTATTATTATTATTATTATTATTATTATTATTATTATTATTATTATTAATATTATTATTATTATTAACATTATTATTATTATTATTATTATTATTATTATTATTATTATTATTATTATTATTATTATTATTATATGCTCTAATACCAAATATATTGATCCAGTAACACTATTTAATATGCTAGTATAATCATAAATATATCATACGTTGTGATATAATCTGTATAACTGGATGGTTATACTTTACAGAAGTAATAATAATTATAGCAGTAATACTGGAACTAACAAGTCTAACACTAACAACCATAACAACACAAGAAAATACCCATAGTGCAAGTGACTCATCTAGCCAGTGGTGGCTTGTTTCTAACCAATGGTGGCTTGTTTCTAACCAGTGGTGGCTTGTTTCTAACCAGTGGTGGCTTGTTTCAGACCAGTGGTGGCTTGTTTCTAACCAGTGGTGGCTTCTTTCATACCAGTGGTGGCTTGTTTCTAACCAGTGGTGGCTTGTTTCTAACCAGTGGTGGCTTGTTTCAGACCAGTGGTGGCTTGTTTCTAACCAGTGGTGGCTTGTTTCTAACCAGTGGTGGCTTGTTTCTAACCAGTGGTGGCTTGTTTCTAACCAATGGTGGCTTGTTTCTAATCAATGGTGGCTTGTTTCTAACCAGTGATGGCTTGTTTCTAACCAGTGGTGGCTTGTTTCTAACCAGTAGTGGCTTGTTTCTAACCAGTGATGGGTTATTTCTAACCAGTGGTGGATTGTTTCAAACCAATGGTTTGTTTCTAACCAATGGTGGCTTGTTTCTAACCAGTAGTGGCTTGTTTCTAACCAGTGATGGCTTGTTTCTAACCAGTGGTGGCTTGTTTCTAACCAGTGGTGGCTTGTTTCTAACCAGTAGTGGCTTGTTTCTAACCAGTGATGGCTTGTTTCTAACCAGTGGTGGCTTGTTTTTAACCAGTAGTGGCTTGTTTCTAACCAGTGATGGGTTATTTCTAACCAGTGGTGGATTGTTTCAAACCAATGGTGGATTGTTTCTAACCAATGGTGGCTTGTTTCTAACCAGTAGTGGCTTGTTTCTAACCAGTGATGGCTTGTTTCTAACCAGTGGTGGCTTGTTTCTAACTAATGGTGGCTTGTTTCTAAACAATAGTGGCTTGTTTCTAACCAATGGTGGCTTGTTTCTAACCAATGGTGGCTTGTTTCTAACCAGTGATGGCTAGTTTCTAACCAGCGATGGTTTATTTCCAACCAGTGATGACTTGTTTCTAACCAGTGATGGCTTGTTTCTAACCAGTGGTGGCTTGCTTCTAACCAGTGATGGCTTGTCTCTACCCAGTAGTGGCTTGTTTCTAACCAGTGGTGGCTTGTTTTTAACCAGTAGTGGCTTGTTTCTAAAAAGTGATGGCTTGTTTCTAACCAGTGGCGGCTTGTTTCTAACTAATGGTGGCTTGTTTCTAACTAGTGGTGGCTTGTTTCTAACCAGTGATGGTTTGTTTCTAAATAGTAGTAGTTTGTTTCTAACCAATGGTGGCTTGTTTCTAACCAGTGATGGCTTATTTCTAACCAGTGGTGGCTTGTTTCTAACCAGTGGTGGCTTGTTTCTAACCAGTGATGGTGTGTTTCTATCCAGTAATGGCTTGTTTCTAACCAGTGGTGGCTCGTTTCTAACCAGTAGTGGACTGTTTCTGACCAGTGATGGCTTGTTTCTATTCGGTAATGGCTTGTTTCTAACCAGTGGTGGCATGTTTCTAACCAGTGATGGATTGTTTCTAACCAGTGATGGCTTGCTTCTAACCACTGATGGCTTGTTTCTAACCAGTGGTGGCTTGTTTCTAACCAGTGATGGCTTGTTTCTAACCAGTGATGGCTTGTTTCTAAGCAGTGGTGGCTTGTTTCTAACCAGTCGTGGCATGTTTCTAACCAGTGATGGCTTGTTTCTAAGCAGTGGTGGCTTGTTTCTAACCAGTGATGGCTTGTTTCTAACCAGTGGTGGCTTATTTCTAACCAGTGATGGCGTGTTTCTAACCAATGGTGGCTTGTTTCTAACCAGTGGAGGCTTGTTTCTAACCAGTGGTGGCTTGTTTCTAACCAGTGATGGCTTGTTTCTAACCAGTAATGCTTGTTTCTAACCAGTGGTGGCTTGTTTCTAACCAGTGGTGGCTTGTTTCTAACCAGAGTTTGCATGTTTTTAACCAGTGGTGGCTTGTTTCTTACCAGTGATGGCTTGTTTCTAACCAGTAATGGCTTGTTTCTAACCAGTGTTGGCTTGTTTCTAACCAGTAGTGGCTTATTTCTAACCAGTGGTGGCATGTTTTTAACCAGTGGTGGCATGTTTCTAACCTGTGGTGGCTTGTTTCTAACCAGTGATGGCTTGTTTCTAACCAGTAATGGCTTGTTTCTAACCAGTGTTGGCTTGTTTCTAACCAGTAGTGGCTTATTTCTAACCAGTGGTGGCATGTTTTTAACCAGTGGTGGCATGTTTCTAACCTGTGGTGGCTTGTTTCTAACCAGTGGTGGCTTGTTTCTAACCAGTGGTGGCTTGTTTCTAACCAGTGGTGGCTTGTTCCTAAACAGTAGTGGCTTGTTTCTAACCAATGGTGGCTTGTTTCTAACCTGTGATGGCTTATTTCTAACCAGTGGTGGCTTGTTTCTAACCAGTGGTGGCTTGTTTCTAACCAGTGGTGGTTTGTTTGTATCCAGTAATGGCTTGTTTCTAACCAGTGGTGGCTTGTTTCTAACCAGTGGTGGATTGTTTCTGACCAGTGATGGCTTGTTTCTATCCGGTAATGGCTTGTTTCTAACCAGTGGTAACATGTTTCTAGCCAGTGATGGCTTGTTTCTAACCAGTGGTGGCTTGTTTCTAACCAGTGATGGCTTGTTTCTTACCAGTGGTGGCTTGTTTCTAACCTGTGATGGCTTGTTTCTAACCAGTGGTGGTTTGTTTCTAACCAGTGGTGGCATGTTTTTAACCAGTGGTGGCATGTTTCTAACCAGTGGTGGCTTGTTTCTAACCAGTGATGGCTTGTTTCTAACCAGTAATGGCTTGTTTCTAACCAGTGGTGGCTTGTTTCTAACCAGTGATGGGTGGTTTCTAACCAGTAATGGCTTGTTTCTAACCAGTGGTGGCTTGTTTCTAACCAGTGGTGGCTTGTTTCTAACCAGTGGTGGCATGTTTCTAACCAGTGGTGGCTTGTTTCTAACCAGTGATGGCTTGTTTCTAACCAGTGGTGGCATGTTTCTAACAAGTGATGGCTTGTTTCTAACCAGTGGTGGCTTGTTTCTAACCAGTGGTGGCATGTTTCTAACAGGTGATGGCTTGTTTCTAACCAGTGGTGGCTTGTTTCTAACCAGTGGTGGCTTGTTTCTAACCAGTGGTGGCTTGTTTCTAACTAAGATGCACTGACTTACTTGGATAGTTAACTTCCCGGTTAAAAATCCGAACAATCCTTATCTTATCTCACCCTATAAGTATTGAAAGTCTCTTAGTGTGAGTTAGGATGCAGTTAACCTTGCTGGATGATGATGATGATGATGATGATGATAATAATAATAATAATAATAATAATAATAATAATAATAATAATAATAATAATAATAATAATAATAATAATAATCATCTTTTTCTCTACAAGACCATGGTACAACTTATACAGACCATAACTGACATCAGTGACATACTATATAGAAAGCCCCTCGGTTAACTAAAGAATTTCGGGCAACTTAGGTTAATCTTGTTCCCCAGGATGCGACCCCACACCAGTCGGCTAAAACCCAGGTAACTAATTACTGCTAGGTGAACAGGAACAGCAGGTGTAAGAAAACACGCCCAATGTTTCTACCCGCACCAGGGATCGAACCAAGGATACCTATCATATAACCTCAAATGCTATATCTCTTGCTGTTTGGCTGTCACATCTTATCAATAACATGAGTAATAAATAATAATAACGCAATCTACATTATAATAATGATAATAATAATATAGGTAATAATGATAATGACAATAATATATAATTTATTAGTTGAAGAAAATGTCAGTACAATAAGTCAAGATGTAATAGTCGAAGATTTAGTCAGTTGTGCGACATTTGTGGATCTTTACTGAGGAAACGTTTCGCCAGCCAGTGGCTTCTTCAGTCCAATACAGAGAATTACATTTGAAGATGAGGAGGAGTGCGAGGTAAACAGTCCCTCAGCCTGGACTCGACATGATCAGTACATCGCTGAACCGATGGTAACTACAAGTTAGACTACTGATCCACTGGTACACAGCTCTGTGAGTGCCAGTGGTTCAACAGTAGTTGAAGATAGTAACAGTAGTTGAAGATAGTAACAGTAGTTGAAGATAGTAACAGTAGTTGAAGATAGTAACAGTAGTTGAAGATAGTAGCAGTAGTTGAAGATAGTAACAGTAGTTGAAGATAGTAACAGTAGTTGAAGATAGTAACAGTAGTTGAAGATAGTAACAGTAGTTGAAGATAGTAACAGTAGTTGAAGATAGTAGCAGTAGTTGAAGATAGTAGCAGTAGTTGAAGATGGTAGCAGTAGTTGAAGATAGTAACAGTAGTTGAAGATAGTAACAGTAGTTGAAGATAGTAGCAGTAGTTGAAGATAGTAACAGTAGTTGAAGATAGTAACAGTAGTTGAAGATAGTAACAGTAGTTGAAGATAGTAACAGTAGTTGAAGATAGTAACAGTAGTTGAAGATAGTAACAGTAGTTGAAGATAGTAACAGTAGTTGAAGATAGTAGCAGTAGTTGAAGATAGTAACAGTAGTTGAAGATAGTAGCAGTAGTTGAAGATAGTAACAGTAGTTGAAGATAGTAACAGTAGTTGAAGATAGTAGCAGTAGTTGAAGATAGTAGCAGTAGTTGAAGATAGTAACAGTAGTTGAAGATAATAACAGTAGTTGAAGATGGTAGCAGTAGTTGAAGATAGTAGCAGTAGTTGAAGATAGTAACAGTAGTTGCAGATAGTAACAGTAGTTGAAGATAGTAACAGTAGTTGAAGATAGTAACAGTAGTTGAAGATAGTAACAGTAGTTGAAGATAGTAACAGTAGTTGAAGATAGTAACAGTAGTTGCAGATAGTAACAGTAGTTGAAGATAGTAACAGTAGTTGAAGATAGTAACAGTAGTTGAAGATAGTAACAGTAGTTGAAGACAGTAACAGTAGTTGAAGATGGTAGTAGTTGAAGATAGTAGCAGTAGTTGAAGATAGTAACAGTAGTTGAAGATAGTAACAGTAGTTGAAGATAGTAACAGTAGTTGAAGATAGTAACAGTAGTTGAAGATGGTAGCAGTAGTTGAAGATAGTAGCAGTAGTTGAAGATAGTAACAGTAGTTGCAGATAGTAACAGTAGTTGAAGATAGTAACAGTAGTTGAAGATAGTAACAGTAGTTGAAGATAGTAACAGTAGTTGAAGACAGTAACAGTAGTTGAAGATGGTAGTAGTTGAAGATAGTAGCAGTAGTTGAAGATAGCAACAGTAGTTGAAGATAGTAACAGTAGTTGAAGATAGTAACAGTAGTTGAAGATAGTAACAGTAGTTGAAGATAGTAACAGTAGTTGAAGATAGTAACAGTAATTGAAGATAGTAACAGTAGTTGAAAATAGTAACAGTAGTTGAAGAAAGTAACAGTAGTTGAAGATAGTAACAGTAGTTGAAGATAGTAACAGTAGTTGAAGATAGTAACAGTAGTTGAAGATAGTAACAGTAGTTGAAGATGGTAGCAGTAGTTGAAGATAGTAGCAGTAGTTGAAGATAGTAACAGTAGTTGCAGATAGTAACAGTAGTTGAAGATAGTAACAGTAGTTGAAGATAGTAACAGTAGTTGAAGATAGTAACAGTAGTTGAAGACAGTAACAGTAGTTGAAGATGGTAGTAGTTGAAGATAGTAGCAGTAATTGAAGATAGTAACAGTAGTTGAAGATAGTAACAGTAGTTGAAGATAGTAACAGTAGTTGAAGATAGTAACAGTAGTTGAAGATAGTAACAGTAGTTGAAGATAGTAACAGTAGTTGAAGATAGTAACAGTAATTGAAGATAGTAACAGTAGTTGAAAATAGTAACAGTAGTTGAAGAAAGTAACAGTAGTTGAAGATAGTAACAGTAGTTGAAGATAGTAACAGTAGTTGAAGATAGTAACAGTATTAGAAGATAGTAACAGTAGTAGAAGATAGTAACAGTAGTTGAAGATAGTAACAGTAGTTGAAGATAGTAGCAGTAGTTGAAGATAGTAACAGTAGTTGAAGAAAGTAATAGTAGTTGAAGATAGTAACAGTAGTTGAAGATAGTAACAGTAGCTGAAGATAGTAGCAGTAGTTGAAGATAGTAACAGTAGTTGAAGATAGTAACAGTAGTTGAAGATAGTAACAGTAGTTAAAGATAGTAACAGAAGTTGAAGATAGTAACAGTAGTTGAAGATAGTAACAGTAGTTGAAGAAAGTAACAGTAGTTGAAGATAGTAACAGTAGTTGAAGATAGTAACAGTAGTTGAAGATAGTAGCAGTAGTTGAAGATAGTAACAGTAGTTGAAGAAAGTAACAGTAGTTGAAGATAGTAACAGTAGTTGAATATAGTAACAGTAGTTGAAGATAGTAACAGTAGTTGAAGATAGTAACAGTAATTGAAGATAGTAACAGTAGTTGAAAATAGTAACAGTAGTTGAAGAAAGTAACAGTAGTTGAAGATAGTAACAGTAGTTGAAGATAGTAACAGTAGTTGAAGATAGTAACAGTATTAGAAGATAGTAACAGTAGTAGAAGATAGTAACAGTAGTTAAAGATAGTAACAGTAGTTGAAGAAAGTAGCAGTAGTTGAAGATAGTAACAGTAGTTGAAGAAAGTAATAGTAGTTGAAGATAGTAACAGTAGTTGAAGATAGTAACAGTAGCTGAAGATAGTAGCAGTAGTTGAAGATAGTAACAGTAGTTGAAGATAGTAACAGTAGTTGAAGATAGTAACAATAGTTAAAGATAGTAACAGAAGTTGAAGATAGTAACAGTAGTTGAAGATAATAACAGTAGTTGAAGAAAGTAACAGTAGTTGAAGATAGTAACAGTAGTTGAAGATAGTAACAGTAGTTGAAGATAGTAGCAGTAGTTGAAGATAGTAACAGTAGTTGAAGAAAGTAACAGTAGTTGAAGATAGTAACAGTAGTTGAATATAGTAACAGTAGTTGAAGATAGTAACAGTAGTTGAAGATAGTAACAGTAATTGAAGATAGTAACAGTAGTTGAAAATAGTAACAGTAGTTGAAGAAAGTAACAGTAGTTGAAGATAGTAACAGTAGTTGAAGATAGTAACAGTAGTTGAAGATAGTAACAGTATTAGAAGATAGTAACAGTAGTAGAAGATAGTAACAGTAGTTAAAGATAGTAACAGTAGTTGAAGAAAGTAACAGTAGTTGAAGATAGTAACAGTAGTTGAAGATAGTAACAGTAGTTGAAGATAGTAACAGTAGTAATTTAGTAGAGGTAGTTGTAGTATCTTCTCCTTTCAGGTTCCATCTGTCCTATAAACTTCTTGACATTTTTATAGTATGTTATGATATATTTGTTTTCCCCGGGTTTTCATGTCTGCAGTGACCGGAGGAAGTGGAGGCTGGGAAGAGAACTTCCGCCTTTCCTATCTTTGACTCACACACCTTAATCTAAGTATAATTAATATAGTTATCGGTAGATAGCCTCGGTGTGGACTTCCACGTCTTCTCTTATTTGACCTTCCCATGTACTCCCACTCACGTATAAGTGTTTGTCTCAGGCAGTTTAGAAATGACCTACTGACTGACCATCATAATACGTGATATCCTCTCTCTGTCTCTGTCTCTTTCTCACTCTCTCCTCTCTCTCTCCCTCTCTCTCTCTCTCTTCATTATAGCTAAGTTCGACCATACTTTCAGTGACTATCGTGTTGACATATATCCTTTTTCTTATCGCTTCTGTGCCAAGTTGAATAATAATCTTGTACACTATAAACAATGTATGAATAAAAATTCTAGTATTTTACATTGCAGTTTGGTGGTGCACTGGGTGAGGCAGAGGCTGAGCAATGTGCTGACCATTATTCATTGGTATATATAATTATCACTGATTAGGTTATAGATATAATTGGATATAGAGTATGGAGAGTAACATGAGGGTTATGGGATGAACTAGTCAGTGCTAAGTGGACGCCAGTGCAGAGAGCTGCTGTCTCTCCTCTCCTAGGGAAGATCAGTGGCTCCGTGGACAGCTATCATTGTTTGTGTCTTACGTGCAGAGAGCTGCTGTCTCACCTTTCCAAGGGAATATCTGTGGCGCAGTGGACAACTGTCCTTGTTCGTGTCATACGCTCGCTTGTCTGCTGTCTGGACGCAGCCGTATGTCTGCTCTCACAGCCTCCATTCTCTGCTGTTTCGAGTGGGTCGTCCTCTGCCGTCCGAAGGGACCCGCCTGGTGTTGTCTGTGCAGAGCCATCCTACGCTGTCTAAGCGCTCCGACTTGTCTACTGTCTCAACGCTGCCGTCCATTTGTTTACGAAGTAGTGCTGTCTCTCTGAAAGTCCACAACATATTGGATGTCAATGCCCAAGAGTATCATATTAACAACTAATTGTCATCTTAGTGTCAAGTGTCAACCGCAGAATGTCATCTTAGTTCCAGAGTGTCACCTAAGTCTCCGAGGAGTCACATTAATCTCTGAGTGTCATATTGGTGAATTCCGTGGAACTTTTGGACAAGAAACGCACATACACTCGCGCCTGTGAAACAAGGAAGGTGTTGACACTCAGAAGCAGATTTACTGAGTGATCTGAGTGGTGTGTTTTGTTGATCATCCATCAGGAAATTATCGAAGGGCCTCATCCATCGTTACGTAGTACTGTGAGTGTCTTTTTCCTTCCTC
>NC_091351.1:11833116-11955885 GCF_038502225.1 Cherax quadricarinatus
TAAAATTACAAAAAAAAAAAAAAAAAAATAGCTGTTGTTATTTGTTATTAGAGATCAACTTTCAGTATTCTCATCAATGGTTTTGAGAACTTTGCATACTGGCAGCCCGGAGTTTTGAGACGAAGAAATTTTAGAGATTTATGAAATAACTAATGATCCAATATACCCAAAAGCACCTAACTGATACTCGTTTTAAAATTGATAGAAATGCTTTTTACAAATTAAATGAGACAAACAACCTTATTCAACTAAAAATATGTTGGTTTTATTATGTCATGTTTCACTCTATGTAGAGTTTTATTATGTCATGTTTCACTCTATGTAGAGTTTTATTATGTCATGTTTCACTCTATGTAGAGTTTTATTATGTCATGTTTCACTCTATGTAGAGTTTTATTATGTCATGTTTTACTCTATGTAGAGTTTTATCATGTCATGTTTTACTCTATGTAGAGTTTTATTATGTCATGTTTCACTCTATGTAGAGTTTTATTATGTCATGTTTCACTCTATGTAGAGTTTTATTGTGTCATGTTTCACTCTATGTAGAGTTTTATTATGTCATGTTTCACTCTATGTAGAGTTTTATTATGTCATGTTTCACTCTATGTAGAGTTTTATTGTGTCATGTTTCACTCTATGTAGAGTTTTATTATGTCATGTTTCACTCTATGTAGAGTTTTATTATGTCATGTTTCACTCTATGTAGAGTTTTATTATGTCATGTTTCACTCTATGTAGAGTTTTATTATGTCATGTTTCACTCTGTGTAGAGTTTTATTATGTCATGTTTCACTCTATGTAGAGTTTTATTATGTCATGTTTCACTCTATGTAGAGTTTTATTATGTCATGTTTCACTCTATGTAGAGTTTTATTATGTCATGTTTCACTCTGTGTAGAGTTTTATTATGTCATGTTTCACTCTATGTAGAGTTTTATCATGTCATGTTTCACTCTGTGTAGAGTTTTATCATGTCATGTTTTACTCTATGTAGAGTTTTATCATGTCATGTTTTACTCTATGTAGAGTTTTATCATGTCATGTCTCACTCTGTGTAGAGTTTTATCATGTCATGTTTCACTCTGTGTAGAGTTTTATCATGTCATGTTTCACTCTGTGTAGAGCCTTTTCGCTCCGTGTTCGCCTCAGTGCTGAGTTTTATCAAACTGAGCTTCATTCCGTTCACGATAAATCCGTACACTGGGCGAAACGTCTTCCCAGTCACCAGCCCGTTTTTCTAACTCCTGTGCGTTCTACCCCAGGGTGTTTGCTGGTGCCTCCCCAGTTCATTAGCGGTGTCTACCTGGCCCCAGCCATTAACTACACCTGTCGTCCACCTGAATCTGAAGACAGTGTTCATGTGTCAAGGTAAGATACCCTTATCTCTCATCTCACAATAACATTGGGAAAAAAAACGAGAGAAAAAACGACATAAACGAAGATAGTATCGTTGTACGAGGTCACTTGATCTGTCGTAATAATAACATCATCTTTATTTCTACAAGTACATGTACAAGGTATACAGACCATAGCTGACATCAGTGATATACTACTATATAGAAAGCCGCTTGTTAGGCAGAGCATATCGGGAAAATTAGGTCAATATTGTCCCCAGGATGCGACCCACACCAATCGACTAATACCCTGGTACCTATTTTATTGATGGGTGAACATGGACAACAGGTGTCTCATGGAAACACGTCTTAATATTTTCCAGCCGTACAAAGGGATCGATCCTCGGACCTCAGTGTGTGAGCTGAGAGGGCTAGCAATGGGTTTTGGTCGTTAACACTTCAATATATGATACTGCTACTACAACAACAACAACAACAACAACAACAACAACAACAACCACTACTACTACTACTACTACTACTACTACTACTACTACTACTACTACTACTACTACTACTACTACTTCTACTACTACTACAACCACTGCTACTGTAGATAAATGGTTCAGAGAACCGACAAGTTGATAAATTAGACACATATGCAACACTTGGGTATCTGTATTGAGGAAACATTTCGCCACACAGTGGCTGCATCAGTCCTGTACAAAGAAGAAAGGTGAAGATCAGAAGGAGTTTGAGGTAATCAGTCCCTCAGCCTTGAGTCAATGTAATCAATTCATCAATCTTGAAAAGAATACAACATATGCCACTTGGCACATGTTGTATTCTTTGCATGACTCTTGGACTGATTACCTCAAAGTCCTTCTGTTCTTCACTTTTCTTCTTGTACATATCCAAGTGTTACACATTTGTCTAATTTATTAACTATTACTACTATTACTACTAATACTACTATTACTAATGCTATACTACTACTACTACTACTACTATTACTACTACTAACACTAATAATAATAACGATGATTACTGCCAGACCGGAACTCCCGTATCATAATTAAATCCACTGGAAACTTAATAATAATTAATATAATTGACCAGAGTAATTACCTCTTCTCTGGCCATGAGTTAATTAGTGTTCTGCTTCACTGCTACCCGCAAACCACGGCACTGCTTCACCACTACCCACAAATCACTGCAAAGGCCAATATACGAGTCCAGTGAGAGGTGTCTGTCTCTCAGCGTATATACCCTGAGAGTTTAATAACTATTTTAGGCATTAAAGTGTCCTTGACTGGTGGTGAAGAGGTGACATGCAGTCTTATTGACCCTCATGGTGAAGAGGTGACATGCAGTCTTATTGACCCTCGTGGTGAAGAGGTGACATGCAGTCTTATTGACCCTCGTGGTGAAGAGGTGACATGCAGTCTTATTGACCCTCGTGGTGAAGAGGTGACATGCAGTCTTATTGACCCTCATGGTGAAGAGGTGACATGCAGTCTTATTGACCCTCATGGTGAAGAGGTGACATGCAGTCTTATTGACCCTCGTGATGAAGAGGTGACATGCAGTCTTATTGACCCTCCTGGTGACATGCAGTCTTATTGACCCTCGTGGTGAAGAGGTGACATGCAGTCTTATTGACCCTCATGGTGAAGAGGTGACATGCAGTCTTATTGACCCTCGTGGTGAAGAGGTGACATGCAGTCTTATTGACCCTCGTGGTGAAGAGGTGACATGCAGTCTTATTGACCCTCATGGTGAAGAGGTGACATGCAGTCTTATTGACCCTCATGGTGAAGAGGTGACATGCAGTCTTATTGACCCTCATGGTGAAGAGGTGACATGCAGTCTTATTGACCCTCATGGTGAAGAGGTGACATGCAGTCTTATTGACCCTCATGGTGAAGAGGTGACATGCAGTCTTATTGACCCTCATGGTGAAGAGGTGACATGCAGTCTTAATGACCCTCGTGGTGAAGAGGTGACATGCAGTCTTATTGACCCTCGTGGTGAAGAGGTGACATGCAGTCTTATTGACCCTCGTGGTGAAGAGGTGACATGCAGTCTTATTGACCCTCATGGTGAAGAGGTGACATGCAGTCTTATTGACCCTCATGGTGAAGAGGTGACATGCAGTCTTATTGACCCTCGTGGTGAAGAGGTGACATGCAGTCTTATTGACCCTCGTGGTGAAGAGGTGACATGCAGTCTTATTGACCCTCATGGTGAAGAGGTGACATGCAGTCTTATTGACCCTCATGGTGAAGAGGTGACATGCAGTCTTATTGACCCTCATGGTGAAGAGGTGACATGCAGTCTTATTGACCCTCATGGTGAAGAGGTGACATGCAGTCTTATTGACCCTCATGGTGAAGAGGTGACATGCAGTCTTATTGACCCTCATGGTGAAGAGGTGACATGCAGTCTTAATGACCCTCGTGGTGAAGAGGTGACATGCAGTCTTATTGACCCTCATGGTGAAGAGGTGACATGCAGTCTTATTGACCCTCGTGGTGAAGAGGTGACATGCAGTCTTATTGACCCTCATGGTGAAGAGGTGACATGCAGTCTTATTGACCCTCATGGAGTAGATAGTCTCGAAAAGCCATTAAATAGGCATAATCAGATCACTGAATCACTCTTTACTTTCAGAATAATTGTGTTATAAAAACGGAACAAAACAATAATTAGGTTTAAGGATCTGGGAGAGAAGGACTTGAGAAATGTTATGAAATTTGATATATACATGTATATACGTGATATACATGTATATATACGTGATATACCTGTATATATACGTGATATACATGTGTGCAAAATAACCACTGCGAAAAAACAGTGAATTTTCAAGGGCTTTCGTGATTTCTCAAATTATCAAGAAACAGTTCCTTGATTTGAGAAATCACGAAAGCCCTTGGAAATTCACTGTTTTTTTTCAGTGGTTGTTTTGCATATTGTGATATCACCTGTCTACTATGATCATATTGCATATACGTGTATATACATTCATATATACGTTTATATAAGTGTATACAGGAGGTTAGGTTCCGGGCTACTGCTGTAAAGCGAAAGCCGCTGTAAAGTGAATCATAGCCGTTTTTTTCACTTTCAAATGCATTTAAATCCTGATAACGTGTTTACTCTATCATATATTAGGTGGGAAATAAAAGTAGGTGCAAAAATGCACATACAGTACACATATTACTTACCTTAAAATATTTTCGTCCTTAGCTTACAGTGAGTGGTAAATATATTTATTGTAGGAAGTCTGAATAAATGAAGAATGTTTATAATTGAAAACTGCTGTATTAGCGAAACGCTGTAAAGCGAAGTGCCGTAAAGCGGGGCCTGTCTGTACATACAGGTATATACGCATATATACACTGTATAGAACTCACTAATAGTCCTATATAAAAATGTTAAAATCTTACTGGGAATAAGAGACAGCAAAAAGGGTCAAGAAGTAAATGCTGTCGCTTTTTTTTTTTTTTTTTGGTACTCTCATTGTACTCTCTTGGGTTCTTGTCAGTGTTACACGAGAGTTTCTTCCCGGCTCTCAAACACTCTCATCTTCCTCTTTTTCTCGCCATTCACAGTCTTCTTGAAGCAATTCGTTGCTGAGCTGCCAGCTAAATGTAACCAACAATATATGTAATGATCAGCTTCATTGGAACCCAAAAACATCTCTCTCTCTCTCTCTCTCTCTCTCTCTCTCTCTCTCTCTCTCTCTCTCTCTCTCTCTCTCTCTCTCTCTCTCTCTCTCTCTCTCTCTCTCACACACACACACACACACACACACACACGTGTCCAAGAATGATTGCATAATTAATATACTTCGCCTTCTTCTTCTTCTAGTATTATTATTATTATTATTATTATTATTATTATTATTATTATTATTATTATTATTATTATTATTATTATTATTTGAAGCACTGAACGCTTATGGGTTATCCAAACTGTACTCACCTACTTGTACTCACCCACTTGTACTCATCTACAGAGACTCATGCTACTACTCAATCAACAAGTCGTCTTTGGTGGGTGTGGAGGAGGAGGAGCCTTGTACTGAGTGGGACTTTGACACCTCTGTCTTCAGCACCACTCTCACCTCTGAGGTACAGTGTGCAGTCTCACTCACCTCGCGTACCTGTACCTCAAACTGAGCAAAGTTAATTATTAATCTCTCATAGTGTGTCTCCCACAGTGTGTCTCCCATAGTGTATCTCTCCCACAGTGTATGTCTCCTACAGTGTGTGTCTCCCACAGTGTGTCTCCCACAGTGTGTGTCTCCCACAGTGTGTGTCTCCCACAGTGTGTCTCCCACAGTGTGTATCTCCCACAGTGTGTGTCACACAGTGTGTCTCACACAGTGTGTCTCCCACAGTGTGTGTCTCCCACAGTGTGTCTCCCACAGTGTGTGTTTCCCACAGTGTGTCTCACACACTGTGTCTCCCACAGTGTGTGTCTCCCACAGAGTGTGCTTCCCACAGTGTCTCCCACAGTGTGTCTCCCACAGTGTGTGTCTCCCACAGTGTATGTCTCCCACAGTGTGTGTCTCCCACAGTGTGTCTCCCACAATGTGTCTCACACAGTGTATGTCTTCCACAGTGTATGTCTCCCACAGTGTGTGTCTCCCACAGTGTGTCTCCCACAGTGTATGTCTCCCACAGTGTGTCTCCCACAGTGTGTGTCTCCCACAATGTGTCTCCCACAATGAGTCTCCCACAGTGTGTGTCTCCCACAGTGTGTGTCTCCCACAGTGTGTCTCCCACGGTCTCCCACAGTGTCTCCCATAGTGTGTCTCCCACAGTGTGTCTCCCACAATGTGTCTTCCACAGTGTGTGTCTCCCATAGTGTGTCTCCCACAGTGTGTCTCCAAAAGTGTCTCCCACAATGTCTCCCACAGTGTGTGTCTCCCACAGTGTGTGTCTCCCACAGTGTGTCTTCCACAGTGAGTCTCTCACAGTGTGTGTCTCCCATAGTGTGTCTACCAAAGTTTGTGTCTCCCATAATGTGTGCTTCCCACAGTGTGTCTCCCACAGTGTGTCTCCCACAGTGTGTGTCTCCCACAGTGTATGTCTCCCACAGTGTGTCTCCCACAGTGTGTCTCTCACAGTGTGTCTCCCACAGTGTGTCTCTCACAGTGTGTGTCTCCCACAGTATGTGTTTCCCAAAGTGTGTTTCCCACACTGTACTCACCTAATTGTGGTTGAAGGGGTCGAGACTCAGCTCCTGGCCCCGCCTCTTCACTGGGTGCTACTAGGTCCTCTCCCTGCTCCATGAGCTTTATCATACCTCATCTTAAAGCTATGTATGGTTCCTGCCTCCACTACCTCACCTGCTAGGCTATTCCACTTCCTGACAACTCTATGACTGAAGAAATACTTCCTAACATCCTTTTGACTCATCTGGGTCTTCGACTTCCAATTGTGACCCCTAGCTTCTGTGTCCCCTCTCTGGAACATCCTGTCTCTGTTCACCTTGTCTATTCCACGCAGTATTTTGTATGTCGTTATCATATCTCCCCTAACCCTCCTGTCCTCCAGTGTCGTCAGGCCGATTTCCCTTAACCTTTCTTCATAGGACATTCCCCTGAGCTCTGGAACTAACCTTGTCGCAAATCTTTGCACTTTCTCTAGTTTCTTGACGTGCTTGATCAAGTGCAGGTTCCAAACAGGTGCTGCATACTCCAGTATGGGCCTGACGTACACGGTGTACAGTGTCTTGAATGATTCCTTACTAAGGTATCGGAACGCTGTTCTCAGGTTTGCCAGGCGCCCATATGCTGCAGCAGTTATCTGGTTGATGTGTGCCTCCGGAGACATGCTCGGTGTTATACTCACCCCAAGAACTTTCTCCTTGAGCGATGGTTTCGATGGTTCTGACCAGAGCTTTGGTAAGATGGGAGGGAGGAAGAAGGATGGGTAAGGATGGAATGTAGGAAAGGTTGGGGAGGGAGGTGGGGTAGGTGGGGTTATAAAAGGGAAGTGGCCTATCCACTTTGGTATAATTTGAATATGCGTGTGTGCATATAATTTGTAAAGAGGTTGGTTTTATGAGTGGGGTATACCTCCTACCCATCAGTTGTGCACTGCTGTATTGTTGTTATACCTGTGCATCAATGAATTGGTAGGATGCATACTGCTTACAATTGATTTTTTTTTGTCGCAAGAGGTTGGTCAGAAGGGCGCAGCTCCTTGAGCGAGGTTTGCAGTCTTTGGCCACCTAGGCTATAGTGTGTCCTTCCCACAGTGTGTGTCTCCAACAGTGTGTGTTTCCCACAGTGTGTGCTTCCCACAGTGTCCCCCACAGTGTGTCTCCCACAGAGTGTCTCCCACAGTGTGTGTCTCCCACAGTGTGTGTCTCCCACAGTGTGTGCTTCCCACAGTGTGTCTCCCACAGTGTGTGTCTCCCACAGTGTGTGTCTCCCACAGTGTGTCTCCCACAGTGTGTGTCTCCCACAATGTGTGTCTCCCACAGTGTGTGTCTCCCACAGTGTGTGTCTACCACAGTGTGTGTCTCCCACAGTGTGTGCGTCCCACAGTGTGTCTCTCACAGTGTCTCCCACAGTGTGTATCTCCCACAGTATGTGCTTCCCACAGTGTGTGTCTCCCACAGTGTGTGTCTCCCACAGTGTGTGTCTCCCACAGTGTCTCCCACACCTGCTGCCCCTGTTCACCTAGAAATAAATAGGTACCTGGGTGCTAGTAGACTGTAATCATTGTTTTGTGTCCCTTAAATTCCATATGTTGTCTTTGTCCTGATTACAGAGGAAAGTACATTAGAAAGTCTTAATTTTGATTACAGAGGAAAGCACATTAGAAAGTCTTAATTTTGATTACAGAGGAAAGCACATTAGAAAGTCTTAATTTTGATTACAGAGGAAAGTACATTAGAAAGTCTTAATCTTGATTACAGACGAAAGTAGTTAACAAAAGTCTTAATTACAGAGGAAAGTAGTCTAGAAAGTCTTAATTACAGAGGAAATTAGTCTAGAAAGTCTTAATTACAAAGGAAAGTAGTCTAGAAAGTCTTAATTACAGAAGAAAGTAGTTTAGAAAGTTTTAATTACAGAGGAAAGTAGTCTAGAAAGTCTTAATTACAGAAGAAAGTAGTTTAGAAAGTCTTAATTAGAGAGGAAAGTAGTCTAGAAAGTCTTAATTGCAGAAGAAAGTAGTTTAGAAAGTCTTAGTTACAGAGGAAAGTAGTCTAGAAAGTCTTAATTACAGAGGAAAGTACATTAGTAGACACACAGATATTAGTATCTGAATAGATACTTAGTATCTTTTTTGCCTGTTTGAAGTGAGCGACGGCAGAGATAAAAGCACTTGGTTGCTTGTTTCTCTGAGAGATAGAGAGATAACTCTCATTGGCCGCAGATAACTGTCCCTAGATAAATAGATAGATAGAGAGAGAGAGAGACAGAGAGACAGAGAGAGAGAGAGAGAGAGAGACAGAGAGAGAGAGAGAGAGAGAGAGAGAGAGAGAGAGAGAGAGAGAGAGAGAGAGAGAGACAGAGAGAGAGATAATAAATTATGCACTACAGGCAAGTGTCTCCAACAAGAGTGAAACGTATGAACAGTAAAGAACAAGCCAGGTGTTACACATATGTTCTTTATGAACATGCCGTCACTGTTCACCACTAGGAACATGAACACTGGGGATACCATCTTTGGACAGGTGAAGCAGCCATCTTCCAGCCTTCTGGCTATTATATTCACTAAGTACAATCACCAAGGTCAACACTGTCGTTTTGCTTAATAAATCAACATTGTACTAACATGTTGCTAATTGTTTTTTGTATTTTTTTTTTCATGTTGATTTGCGGAAAGAGAATTGAGTAAATTCTTAAAACCATTGAAAAAAAAGATGGAATATTTTGATAAACAGATTATTATTATTGTTATTATTATTATTATTATTATTATTATTATTATTATTATATTCACTATGCGGCCAGCAAAACTCGACTAACGCCCAGGTACCTATTTACTACTAGGTGAAACAGTAATAGGTGTAAGGGGGTTAGCCCATACGTCTTACTCTGCCTAGGATGCTACTCTCAACAGATGACTAACGGTCAGGTACCTATTCACAACTAGTTAGGTAGGTAGGTAGTAGATTCGCCTGTATAATCGCCCGGCCCGGGGCTTTTCCAAAAGGTGGCACGGCCTTGGCTCCCTGTCGTGGGAGTGTCTCAGACCAATGTCTGCCATGGGAGGAGGTACAAGTACCTCTTCGTCTTCTGGGACCAGCTGTCCCCAGGCCTAGGCCCATTCCCCGCCCCCACGGGGCTCGGAGGGAGAAGCTAGGCACCCCGCCCACACTGGGCTCGAAGAGTGTGGCAGCTGGATAGCAGCAAACAATGTCAGAAGGTGCAAAGGCAGCAAGCACTACAGGATCCTTATGGAGCCACACCCCAGCTTTGGACATTAAGCCCGAGCACAGGGGAAGCTCAAAAATGCCTCTTGCTGTGTGTGTTGTTGCTGCTGCTACTTCATTTGTCCACTGCATTCTCTCCGCAACTAGGTGAAAAGGGGAATTAGGTTAAAGTATACGTACACGGGGATCGAGCCCAGTAGTCTTTGGTTGAGTGCCTAACCACTGGGCTACACTTGTGTCAAATACAGGTTAGCAGCATCCCCCAGCGAAAACTTGATCTACTGACACATGACAAAGGGAATAACTAGGGTTACCGTGGAGGGAGATAGGGTAAACCTCTTACACTTTCTACCCATGTTACCTAGCAATAAATAGGTACCTGAGTGTTAGTGGGTGGCATCCTGGGCAATGAGAAACATAAGCAACTCTCCTTACACCTGTTGTCCTTTTAATTCACCTAGTTCCAAATTGGTATTTGGGTGTTAGTCGACTGTTGTGGGTTGCATCCAGGGGTAAGGATGCTAGTATACTTTACGAGTAGCAGTCTGTAAATGAACTGAGGCAAGATAACAACTCTTAGCTTGTAGAGTGAACTACCTTTTATGACCGATGTCGTCCAGGTTAAGGCTTATTTTGTATATTAAAAGTAACCATGCTTTGTGTTGGTCAGTTCTCACTGGTGTGTGGACGGGAGCACCTCAGAGCCACCTACCAAGGAGTCTACATGCTAGGCACCTTCCTCAGCCCCTTGCTAGGTGGCTACCTAGCTGACAGGTAAAGTGAACTTACCTATATGTAGTTGCATCGGGCGAGTCACAGCTGTGTGTGTGTGTGTACTCACCTATTTGTGGATGCAGGGGTCGAGTATTAGCTCCTGGCCCCGCCTCTTCACCGGTTGCTACTGGGTCCTCTCTCTCCCTGCTCCATGAGCTTTATCAAACCTCGTCTTAAAACTATGCTGGTGTCCCCATCTGGTCTGTCCCCCCAGAGGCCTTCCTGTCTCCACTGTAAATACTTCCTTAAATTTCATATTGAGCTCCTCACATACTTCTCGATCGCTTCTTGTGAGTTCCCCACCTTCTTTCCTCAGCCTTATCACCTGGTCTTTCACTGTTGTCTTCCTCCTAATGAGGCTATACAGCAGTTTCGGGTCAGACTTGACTTTCGATGCTATGTCGTTTTCGTACTGTCGCTGGGTCTCCCTCCTTATCTGTGCATACTCGTTTCTGGCTCTTCTACTAATCTCCTTATTTTCCTGGGTCCTTTGCCTCCTGTACCTTTTCCATTCTCTGTTGCACTTAGTTTTTGCCTCCCTACACCTTCGGGTAAACCAAGGACTCGCTTTGGTCCTCCTATTATTTCTATTTCCAATGGGAACAAACCTTTCCTCTGCCTCCTTGCACTTTGTTGCTACTTATTCCATCATCTCGTTTACTGATTTTCCTACCAGTTCTCTGTCCCACTGAACTTCCTGCAGGAAGTTCCTCATACCTGTGTAGTCCCCCCTTTTATAGTTTGGCTTTTCCCATTCAATTCCAGTTACCTTCCCCACTTGTAACTCTACTTCCTTAAATCTCATATTATGTGTGTACTCACCTAATTGTGGTTGCAGGGGTCGAGACTCAGCTCCTGTACTCACCTAGTTGTACTCACCTAGTTGAGGTTGCAGGGGTCGAGTCCAAGCTCCTGGCCTCGCCTCTTCACTGGTCGCTACTAGGTCACTCTCCCTGAACCATGAGCTTTATCGTACCTCTGCTTAAAGCTATGTATGGATCCTGCCTCCACTACATCGCTTCCCAAACTATTCCACTTCCTGACTACTCTGTGGCTGAAGAAATACTTCCTAACATCCCTTTGATTCATCTGTGTCTTCAGCTTCCAACTGTGTCCCCGTGTTGCTGTGTCCAGTCTCTGGAACATCTTGTCTTTGTCCACCTTGTCAATTCCTCTCAGTATTTTGTAAGTCGTTATCATGTCTCCCCTATCTCTCCTGTCCTCCAGTGTCGTCAGGTTGATTTCCCTTAACCTCTCCTCATAGGACATACCTCTTAACTCTGGGACTAGTCTTGTTGCAAACCTTTGCACTTTCTCTAGTTTCTTTACGTGCTTGGCTAGGTGTGGGTTCCAAACTGGTGCCGCATACTCCAATATGGGCCTAACGTACACGGTGTACAGGGTCCTGAATGATTCCTTATTAATATGTCGGAATGCTGTTCTGAGGTTTGCTAGGCGCCCATATGCTGCAGCAGTTATTTGGTTGATGTGCGCTTCAGGAGATGTGCCTGGTGTTATACTTACCCCAAGATCTTTTTCCTTGAGTGAGGTTTGTAGTCTCTGGCCCCCTAGACTGTACTCCGTCTGCGGTCTTCTTTGCCCTTCCCCAATCTTCATGACTTTGCACTTGGTGGGATTGAACTCCAGGAGCCAATTGCTGGACCAGGTCTGCAGCCTGTCCAGATCCCTTTGTAGTTCTGCCTGGTCTTCGATCGAGTGAATTCTTCTCATCAACTTCACGTCATCTGCAAACAGGGACACCTCAGAGTCTATTCCTTCCGTCATGTCGTTCACAAATACCAGAAACAGCACTGGTCCTAGGACTGACCCCTGTGGGACCCCGCTGGTCACAGGTGCCCACTCTGACACCTCGCCACGTACCATGACTGACTCGCTGCTGTCTTCCTGACAAGTATTCCCTGATCCATTGCAGTGCCTTCCCTGTTATCCCTGCTTGGTCCTCCAGTTTTTGCACCAATCTCTTGTGTGGAACTGTGTCAAACGCCTTCTTGCAGCCCAAGAAAATGCAATCCACCCACCCCTATCTCTCTTGTCTTACTGCTGTCACCATGTCAGTAGGTTTGTGACACAGGATTTCCCGTCCTGAAACCATGTTGGCTGCTGTTGATGAGATCGTTCCTTTCTAGGTGTTCCACCACTCTTCTCCTGATAATCTTCTCCATGATTTTGCATACTATACATGTCAGTGACACTGGTCTGTAGTTTAATGCTTCATGTCTGTCTCCTTTTTTAAAGATTGGGACTACATTTGCTGTCTTCCATGCCTCAGGCAATCTCCCTGTTTCGATAGATGTATTGATATTGTTGTTAGGGGTACACATAGTGCCTCTGCTTCCTCTCTCAATACCCATGGGGAGATGTTATCTGGCCCCATTGCCTTTGAGGTATCTAGCTCACTCAGAAGCCTCTTTACTTCTTCCTCGGTTGTGTGCACTGTGTCCAGCACATGGTGGTGTGCCCCACCTCTCCGTCTTTCTGGAGCCCCTTCTGTCTCCTCTGTGAACACTTCTTTGAATCTCTTGTTGAGTTCCTCACATACTTCATGGTCATTTCTTGTTGTCTCTCCTCCTTCCTTCCTTAGCCTGATTACCTGGTCCTTGACTGTTGTTTTCCTCCTGATGTGGCTGTACAACAGTTTCGGGTCAGATTTGGCTTTTGCTGCTATGTCGTTTTCATATTGTCTTTGGGCCTCCCTTCTTATCTGTGCATATTCGTTTCTGGCTTTACGACTGCTCTCCTTATTCTCCTGGGTCCTTTGCCTTCTATATTTCTTCCATTCCCTAGCACACTTGGTTTTTGCCTCCCTGCACCTTTGGGTAAACCATGGGCTCATCCTGGCTTTTTCATTACTCCTGTTACCCTTGGGTACAAACCTCTCCTCAGCCTCCTTGCATTTTGTTGCTACATATTCCATCATCTCATTAACTGGCTTCCCTGCCAGTTCTCTGTCCCACTGAACCCCGTTCAGGAAGTTCCTCATTCCTGTGTAGTCCCCTTTCTTGTAGTTTGGCTTCATTCGTCCTGGCCTTCCTGCTTCTCCCTCCACTTGTAGCTCTACTGTGTATTCGAAGCTTAAAACCACATGGTCACTGGCCTCAAGGGGTCTTTCATATGTGATGTCCTCAATATCTGCACTACTCAAGGTGAATACCAAGTCCAGCCTTGCTGGTTCATCCTCTCCTCTCTCTCTTGTAGTGTCCCTTACGTGTTGGCACATGAAGTTTTCCAGTACCACCTCCATCATCTTAGCCCTCCTGTATCTTGGCCCCCATGTGGGTCCAAGTTCTCCCAATCGATCTCCTTGTGGTTAAAGTCACCCATGATCAGGAGCTTTGCCCTGCATGCATGAGCTCTTCTGGCCACTCTAGCCAGTGTGTCAACCATCGCTCTATTGCTCTCGTCGTACTCTTGCCTTGGCCTCCTGCTGTTCTGCAGTGGGTTATACATCACTGCTATTACCACCTTGGGACCTCCAGAGTGAAGCATTCCCGCTATGTAATCACTTTCTTCTCCGCTGTCTCCTCTCTCCAGCTCATCAAAATTCCAGCGATTTTTGATCAGCAATGCCACTCCTCCACCCCCCCTGTTCCCTCTGTCTTTCCTCAGGATTTGGTATCCCGTTGGAAAGATGGCATCTGTTATCATACCTGTAAGCTTGGTTTCTGTGAGAGCTATGATGTCCGGTGATGCTTCTTTGACTCTTTCATGCCACTCCTCCCACTTATTTGTTATTCCATCAGCGTTTGTGTACCATACCTTCAGTTTCCTTTCGAACACTGTGGTTTGGGGGGCCTGTGAGGGTGGGAGACCTGGTGGCATACTGTGGGATTCTATAGCTCGGTGTTGGGTGGAGGCTGTGGGTATGGATTGTAGTGTGTGTTGGGATGGTGTGATAGGTTGTATGGTTCTGAGAATAGTTGTGTGTGTGCTTGCCCTTGCTGTTCTGTTCTGCTCTGACTGACCTCTGCTGGTTCCATCCTTGTCTCTTTTCCTAGCTCCTTTCGCTTTTTTGTCCTCTCCGTCAGCTGCTGTCGTTCTGATTTTGTTCTGTCTCTGTCTAGGAACACCCTCTTGTACTCTTCCGAGTATTTCAATCGTGGTTTCT
Organism: Cherax quadricarinatus; assembly: GCF_038502225.1. Classification (NCBI taxonomy): domain Eukaryota; kingdom Metazoa; phylum Arthropoda; class Malacostraca; order Decapoda; family Parastacidae; genus Cherax; species Cherax quadricarinatus. The sequence continues at coordinate 11,847,760 of NC_091351.1, forward strand.
CTTGGAGGATCCTGTTCCGCACTGTTTCCGTCCTGAGAATCAGCTTGATTGGTCGGTCTCTCCCCTTCGAGTACCCCCCTATTCTCTGAAAATTTACAATCTCGTCTATCTCTTCACCTATTTCCGTGATGATTTTCTCAATCTCCTTTCTTTCTTCCTGCTGTCTTTCAGTGTGTGTCCTTTCCTCTCTCTCCTGAAGCCCATGGATAAACACTGATTTTGCCCTTTCCTCCTCCCATTGCCTCACCTTCTGTGACTCTGGATCCTGCCTGTATGTGGTCAGTTTCTCCCTTGTTTTTTCCAGTGGCTCTTGATAGCATGGTTGTGCCTCAGCATTCGACCTATCGCCCTCTCCATCTGCAACCAGCTGTTCTTCCCTTTCACTCCTTGGTCCTCCTTGGAAGGCTGATATGACCTTAGCATAATTCATAATTCTTTCCTTCCTGTTCGGCCTCGCAGCTTCATATGCTGTGTCTTCTCTGGTCACTGCCCCTGTAACTCGCTTCAGCCTATTTATCTCATCTTCTAGGACCCTTATCTTGGCTACTGCAGTTTCGACTTGTGCCTCCCAATTCTTTGTCTCCTTCTCCAACCTCTTTTCCAATTTCACAGAGAGCTCTTTCTCCATTTTTTCAGAAAGCTCTCCTAATTTTCTCTCCCACTCTTGTTCCATCCTTTTCCACTGCTCCTCCATCCACTCCTCCCTACCAGAACCATTCTCATCTGATCCTTGGTTCCTGCGAGTCCCCACCATTTTTTTTTGTGTGTGTGTATGTGTGTGTGTGTGTATGTGTGTGTGTGTGTGTGTATATATATATATATGTGTGTGTGTGTGTGTGTGTGTGTGTGTGTGTGTGTGTGTGTGTGTGTGTGTGTGTGTTGTGTGTGTGTGTGCCTGTGTGTGTGTGTGTATGTGATACTGCAATCTTTATATATGTAATTCAATCGTCTTTCCAATATTTTGATAAATTCTAAATTTAGATTCAGCATTTAAATTTAGAATTAAAAATGAATTATAAATCTCTCTCTCTCTCTCTCTCTCTCTCTCTCTCTCTCTCTCTCTCTCTCTCTCTCTCTCTCTCTCTCTCTCTCTCTCTCTCTCTCTCTCTCTCTCTCTCAGGTACGGACGGTGGAAGGTCGTGATGGCTACACAAGTCGTGACAGTCATCACAGCCATAAGTCAATGTTTCATACACAGCTTCATGTTCATCCTCGTGCTACGGTTCTTCATGGGCTCCGTCAACCTACTCACTCTCTTCATCTTCGGTGAGTATTTCCACCGTCATCTTCGGTGAGTATCTTCACCGTCATCTTCGGTGAGCTTTCAATAATATGCGTGTACACTTACAGCTTCAGTGAGTACGCAACATAATAATAATAATAATAATAATTTTTCTTACGAATACACTATGTATAAAGAAAACTTTAAAGACGACCCTCAGCTGATTATAAAGCACTTCATAAAGCTTTGCTTTAGAGCAGCTTAAGAGCATGAAAGTAGAGCTTTTTTCTTTACGTATTGGCTTTTTATCATACTTTTTTCCAGTTGAATTAATATATATATATATATATATATATATATATATATATATATATATATATATATATATATATATATATATATATATATATATATATATATATATATATATATATATATCTGGCAGCTCTGGAGGTATGTGAGCCCAAGCACAGAGCTTTAGTGGGTATCCTGACTGGGCTGCCCTGGGCGCTGGGCACCATGCTCTGGGGTGCCCTGGCTTACTGTATTCGTGACTGGAGGTGGTTACAGGCTGCTGTGTCCTTCCCGATCCTCCTCATCCTTATTCCTATTTAGTGAGTAACACTGTTCTTCTGCATGTATCTCTGTATATGTACGTGTATGGAAGTGTGTGTGTGTGTGTGTGTGTGTTAGTTACCATTTTGTCCTAGGCACATGTCGATTAGACACTAGGCCTGTTGTATAGTGTGTGTGTGTGTGTTAGTTACCGTGTGTGTGTGTGTGTGTGTGTGTGTGTGTGTGTGTGTGTGTGTGTGTGTGTGTGTGTGTGTGTTTGTGTGTGTGTACTCACCTAGTTGAGGTTGCAGGGGTCGAGTCCTAGCTCCTGGCCACGCCTCTTCACTGGTCGCTACTAGGTCACTCCCCCTGAACCGTGAGCTTTATCATACCTCTGCTTAAAGCTATGTATGGATCCTTCTTCCGCTACATCGCTTCCCAAACTATTCCACTTCCTGACAACTCTGTGGTTGAAGAAATACTTCCTAACATCCCTGTGATTCATCTGTGTCTTCAACTTCCAACTGTGTCCTTTGTTGTTGTGTCCCATCTCTGGAACATCCTGTCTTTGTTCACCTTGTCAATTCCTCTCAGTATTTTGTATGTCGTTATCATGTCCCCCCTATCTCTCCTGTCCTCCAGTGTCGTCAGGTTGATTTCCCTTAACCTCTCCTCATAGGACATACCTCTTAGTGTGTGTGTGTGTGTGTGTGTGTGTGTGTGTGTGTGTGTGTGTGTGTGTGTGTGTGGAAGTGTGTGTGTGGAAGTGTGTGTGGGCATGGGTGTGTGGAAGTGTGTGTGGGCATGTGTGTGTGGAAGTGTGTGTGGGCATGTGTGTGTGGAAGTGTGTGGGTGGAAGTGTGTGGGTGGAAGTGTGTGTGGAAGTATGTGGGTGTAAGTGTGTGGAAGTGTGTGTGTGGAAGTGTGTGTAAGTGTGTGTGTGGAAGTGTGTGTGTGGAAGTGTGTGTGTGGAAGTGTGTGGGTGGAAGTGTGTGGAAGTGTGTGTGTGGAAGTGTGTGGAAGTGTGTGTGTGGAAGTGTGTGTGTGGAAGTGTGTGTGGATGTGTGTGTGTGGTATCCCTGATCCCTTATTACCTAATATTTTGTGATCAGATTACCCAGAAACGTGCTTTGTAGTTAGTTTAATATCTTTGTCGAATAGCCCCTTTTGTGAGGGGGCTCTCCCCCCCCTTCCCCTAAATGTAGGGACCCATTCTGTGTGGCAGCTTCCTGACTAGTCCCCTGGTTTTGATCTATATCGACATTGCTCACTATTATGTTATAATTCATTTGAAGGAGTACTCGATCCCCCATGTACTAAGCATGAGTCAGACACGCTACCTACTAGTACCATCGTTCCTGTCTTGCAGACAGCTTCCTGCACGAGTCTCAACGTACTCACTTTCTTGTCTTGCACAGCTTCCTGGACGAGTCTCCACGCTGGCTCATCGTGAACGGACATCACGACAAGGCCTTGCTGGTGCTGCAGAGAGCTTCTCGCTGGAACAAGGCAACACTACCTCCTGAAGAGGATCTTAGAGCTCTCATGAGGAACGTACAAGAAGAGGTAGGTTCTCTGAGTATCTCTGAGAGTGACTACTAAGGACTGATAATCATTATATTAATAAAAGCAGGTGGTAAACCCAGCCAGGCTAGTGATGATGACCATGGTGTGTCACAATGCATCTCGTGCCCTCGCTCTAACATTATAACTATTCTTACAATAACATTATAATCTATAAGACTTCGATCGTTGTGTTAACAGTCGTCGATGCCGGTCAAGGTGAAGGAGGCAGCCCATGAAGGTCTTGAGGTGACCAAGAAGCACTGCAGATCCCCTAGACTACCGGGTTTGATTAGGTGAGGCAGTGTGTTTTCTTATCTCATTCTCAGAGGCTTCAATCCTTGCTAGGGTGCTGAAGAGGCTCCAGTAATAACTACTACTACTACTACTAATAATAATAATAATAATAATAATATAATCAAGGGGGAAGCGCTAAACCATTAATAATATATATATATATATATATATATATATATATATATATATATATATATATATATATATATATATATATATATCCAACAGCACTCGTGCCATCACTGTGGTCACTGTAGTGGTATGTCTAGACTACTTCGCTGTATCACTGGTGTTCGACGGGCTTAACCTGAGCGGTGACAACTACAGTGCCGACCCCTTCCTCTACATCGTGCTGGGAGGGCTGATGGAGGTGCCAGGGTATACCCTCACTGCCCCAGCAATAGACCGCTGGGGCAGGAGGATGCCCACTGCCCTGAGTTATATCCTCTGTGGCATCCTTCTCCTTGCTCTGGCTTTTATACCTCCTGGTGAGTCTAGCTGATAAATTTTAGTTACAATAGGCGATGAAATAAACAAGAAAGTTATGAGAATAGGCTACACTGGATTTTTTTAAGTTATCTACTTAAGACCATTGTAAAAGGATTTGTTTGTTGTTTAGCCGAAGGCTAAATGAAAGCTTACTTAACCGTAGGTTATTAAAACTCCGGGATAACTAACCGGGAGAGTCCTCTTCTTTCTTCTTCATATTCCTCCTCTTCCTCATCCTCATCTTTATCTCTTTCTTCTTCATCTTCCTCTTCCTCAACATCTTTTTCTTTTTTCTTCTTCTTCTTCAAGCTAAGATTACAACATTGCCCGTGAAGGTGGACTGACACAAAGTGTTGTTGGTTCAGACATGTCGTGGTTGGTGATGACGCTGGCCATGGCTGGCAAGGTGTGTATCAGTGGAGCTTTCCAGCTCATCTACGTCTACTCCTCGGAGCTCTTCCCTACAGAGGTCCGACTCCAGGGCATCGGAGCCGCCTCCGTCCTCGCCCAGCTAGCCTCCACCATCCTGCCTTACATCACCACCTTCCTGGTCAGTTCTGCACACACACACACACACACACACACACACACACACACGTACAGTCCACTGTTCTTTTCGTCATTATTATTATTATAGTGTTTCTACAAGAGAAGACCTTTAAGCTGGTTAAGGGCTGTTATCTAAGGCACTGAAGCCACCCTCGCCTTCCATGCTCCAGACCTTGTTACCTCCCATTTCTCAGGCGTTATTTGACTTCTTTATGAATTTATCATTTTCTCGTGGATATAAGGAAATAATCTTTATCTCCCCCTGCCAGGGACCGCTGGTACCATGGGCGCCGTCAGTAATATTCGCTGGGGTGTCACTGGCGTCTGGTGTCATTACCTTGGTGTTGCACGAGACAGCAGGCAAGGCGCTACCTGACACCATCACAGACCTTACGCACATCCGCTCACTCAAGAACCAGGAGTAAGTTCTCTCCTCGGCCGCTGTAGGCAGCACAGTCTTCCCTCGCTGCCTTGTTAAATAACACTAAAGACGCTTTCCATGTAAAATAACAATAAGGGCACTTCCTAAATTAAAGAGCTTTGTGGTAATTTTCTTGTTAAGTGCCTATGAGAAGTTAGTTTAATATTTTTATTATGCACCCCATACCCATCCTGTGGGTGGTAGTCAAAGGATTACAGAGGTACATAATGGGTCCAGGGACTGGGGCCCAAAGTTTTGATAGTTGAACAAGGTACAAAGGTAATGAACTCCAGTAAGATCTGGTCACAATCATGACCAAGTTACAAAGGTAATGAATCATCTACACGTCTATACATGCTTACAATTATGAACAAATTACAAAATAATAAGCAATTCACACGTCCACACTTTTGTCACAACTGTAATGAGTTATTAGGGCATATATTAATTGGGTCACATACACACGAACACACACTTATTTACTTTTTATCTTATGAATTTTCCAGGCCAAATAACAGTCCCAAATTTTGGAACTTTTACATTTTTCTTCGGTATTTCTAAGAATAGAGGTATGACTTCGTTGTAACTTTCCTATTACTTCAGCTCAGAAAATAGAAAATATTGTAGTTTATACCTCTTTACTAATGATAGTTATCCCTTTCATTTTCAGAGAGAATGTTGATCCTTCAGAAATAGAGAAAATTGCAACTTAAAGGCGGGTGTGTTAAGGGTTAACTCAACTAAATTAAAATATCATTGTGTTCTGTCGCACCCCACGAGAGGAGGCTCGGGATCATTGGATTTTCCATCTGCAGCCAGTAAAGGCCAGAATGGTAAAACATTTAGACCCAAACAAAAAGATTTGTGCCAGTGTACACTTTGCATTCAGTTAAGAATGCATAGTAATGTGTATAATTTGAGACCGACGAAAATTACCATGTATTATCCTCGTACTTTCAGTAATGATACTATTCACCATATTTTCGTAAATAAAGAATTTCACTGCAAATTTATATTATTTGCCTATTCAAGTAAAGCGAAAACTTACTTTCAGTGCAATTTCAAGTATGCAAGTTCTCATTAATGTTAAGATAAGAAATAAGATTTTGTTCGGATTTTTAACCCGTTAGGGTTAGCCACCCAGGATAACCCAAGAAAGTCAGTGCGTCATCGAGGACTGTCTAACTTATTTCCATTGTGGTCCTTATATCTTGTCCCCCAGGATATGACCCGTACCAGTCGACTAACACCCAGGTGTCTACCTATTTGCTTGCTAGGTGAACATGACAGCAAGTGTAAGGAAATACGCCCATTGTTTCTACACTTGCCGGGGATCGAACCACGTGCACTCAGTGCGTGAGGTGAGAGTATTGCCTACCAGGTCACGGGACACAAATTAAAATTTTTAACATTGTTTTATATGTTAATTTAGAATAATAATAATAATAATAATAATAATAATAATAATAATAATAATAATAATAATAATAATAATAATAATAATAATAATAATAATAATAATAATAATAATACCAGGAGTATACCTGGAGAGGGTTTCGGGGGTCAATGCCCCGGCGGCCTGGTCTGTGACCAGACCTCATGGTGGACCAGGGCCTGATCAATCAGGCTGCTACTGTTGTCCGCACGCAACCCGACTTACGAACCACAACCCGGGTGATCAGGTACTGACTTTAGGTGCCTGTCCAAAGCCTTCTTGAAGACAGCCAGGGGTCTATTAGTAATCCCCCTTATGTATGCTGGGAGGCAGATGAACAGGTTTGGGCCCTTGACACTTATTGTGTTGTCTCTTATCGTGCTAGTGACACCCCTGCTTTTCATTGGGAGGATGTTGCATCGTCTGCCAAGTCTTTTGCTTTCATAGGGAGTGATTTCCGTGTGTAAATTTGGTACTAATTCCTCTAGGATTTTCCAAGTGTATATAATCATGTATCTCTTCCGCCTGCGTTCCAGGGAGTGCAGGTCGAGGAACTTCAAACGTTCCCAGTAATTTAGGCGTTTATTCCAACATATGTGTGCCGTGAAGGTTCTCTGTACCTTTCCTAGGTCAGCAATTTCACCTGCCTTGGAAGGTGCTGTTAACATGCAGCAATATTCCAGCCTAGATAGAACCAGCGAACTCAATAGTGTCATCATGGGCTTGGCATCCCTAGTTTTGAAGGTTCTCATTATCCATCCTGCCATTTTTCTAGCAGATGAAATTGATACAACCTTGTGGTCTTTGAAAGTTAGATCCTCTGACATTATCACTCCCAGGTCTTTTACATCAGTTTTTTGCTCTATTGTGTGGCTAGAATTTGCTTTATACTCCTATATAGTTTTGATTTCCTCACGTTTTCCATATCGGAGTAATTGAAAATTTTCATCATTGAACTCCATATTGTTTTTTTTTTTGTGGCCCATTTAAAGATTTGGTTGATGTCCGCCTGGAGTCTTGCAGTGTCTTCAATAGAGGACACTGTCATGCAAATTCGGGTGTCAAACAACTTTTTCCTCATTGTTTCGTTTATCAGAGGACTCGCTGGACTCATTTTCGACTATTGACCAGTTCTTGGGCGCTGTCACGTTACCTGTTCTCCTTTCCGGAAACCCTACTATCAGCGCAGATGCGTTCTTTGACTTTTGATTGAGACGGATTTATTACACCAACTTTATATTTCCTTGTTTCTACATTGTGTTACTCCCCTTAGTCGCCAGCATCTCTCAGCTTTTTGGCGCTAAGATACCAACTGTGTTGAGGATAATATTAGACACATGGGCTTGTCGATCCACTGAGATACCAACTGTGTCCAGAGTTATGTTAGTCCTTTTCCCTGTGCCTGTGCCTGTGCCTGTGCCTGTGCTTGTGCCTGTGCCTCTAGTTGTGATAGATTTCCCAGCTATTCTTCTAGTGTTAATCTCAGTTATCCCAGGTGTGACAGGAATGACAATGTTGGGATGTGTTTGGGCGTTATATATATTATTAATAATCACGCTAAACCCGAAATACGATGTGGAAGGCATTCAGGCTTAATTCGGGGAACTGGAGCACAGATCCAATTCCCTAAATCAAGAGCCCCTCACCAACATCAAGGAACCTTCCTTGAGGGGGCGTTATATATAAAAATACGGAAACGACCCCATGTACACAAGTCCAACGCGATGTTGAATTATATATTTTTCTAAAATTATATAAATATTTAAGTAAAGCTATGGTTAACAATTTTCTTTACATTCAATTGTCCAATTATCTTTGTTTTATTTCGGTAATACTTTAAAAATCTTCAATCTGAGAAATAATTTGATTTATAACTAATATTGTGTCCACAAAAATGTTGTTGAAAAGGTTCTTTTGAACAATAAATTCCTGTTTTTTGAGACCTTAGAATAAGAAAGTAAGTTTATTCAGGCAGTTACATGAAATTATCATACATAGTATGATAACCCAAAAAAGTCAAACAAAATGGCTTATTTCCATTGAGGTTCTTGTACTAAAGACGATAATTATTAACAACTATCTCGTGCAAATATAAGGCAAATATACTGAAGCAACAATTAGATAATTTTACAACATTCAAGAAATCTTCATTGTGTAAACGTTTCTCCAGCCAAGTGGTTTTGTCAGTCCGGCACAGAGATGACTGGTGAAAGATGAGAAGGAACTTGAGGTAATCAGTCCCTCAGCCTTGAGTCGATGTGTTTTAGTTGCTGGAGAAGACAGGCTCCTATCAGACTGTAAGTCAAACTTCGGGTCTGGTACCATACGAGTTCCTAACAGTCAAGGAGGCAGATAGTACTGTCAAGTCTGCATATACCTGTTGTGGAGACTTGGTAAGTAAGTAAGTAAGTAAGTAAGTAAGTAAGTAAGTAAGTAAGTAAGTAAGTAAGTAAGTAAGTAAGTAAGTAAGTAAGTAAGTGGTGTATTTATGTTGTGAAGGCTTAACAGGGTCTTGATTCTGTGAAGATTTAGCAGTGTCATGTTGTTGTGGAGGTTTAACAGTGTCTTGATGTTGTGAAAACTTAACAGTGTCTTGAGTATGTGGAGACTTGACAGTGTCTTGATGTTGTGAAAACTTAACAGTGCCTTGATGTTGTGGAGACTTAACAGTGTCTTGATGTTGCGGAGACTTAACAGTGTCTTGATGTTGTGAAAACTTAACAGTGCCTTGATGTTGTGGAGACTTAACAGTGTCTTGATGTTGCGGAGACTTAACAGTGTCTTGATGTTGTGGAGACTTAACAGTGTCTTGATGTTGTGGAGACTTAACAGTGTCTTGATGTTGTGGAGACTTAACAGTGTTTTGATGTTGTGGAGACTTAACAGTGTTTTGATGTTGTGGAGACTTAACAGTGCCTTGATGTTGTGGAGACTTAACAGTTTACCTGGAGTTTACCTGGAGACAGTTAAGGGGGTCAACGCCCCCGCGGCCCGGTCTGTGACCAGGCCTCCTGGTGGATCAGAGCCTGATCAACCAGGCTGTTGCTGCTGGCTGCACGCAAACCAACGTACGAGCCACAGCCCGGCTGGTCAGGAATCGACTTTAGGTGCTTGTCCAGTGCCAGCTTGAAGACTGCCAGGGGTCTGTTGGTAATCCCCCTTATGTATGCTGGGAGGCAGTTGAACAGTCTCGGGCCCCTGACACCTATTGTATGGTCTCTTAACGTGCTAGTGACACCCCTGCTTTTCATTGGGGGGATGTTGCATCGTCTGCCAAGTCTTTTGCTTTCGTAGTGAGTGATTTTCGTGTGCAAGTTCGGTACTAGGCCCTCTAGGATTTTCCAGGTGTATATAATCATGTATTTCTCCCGCCTGCGTTCCAGGGAATACAGGTTTAGGAACCTCAAGCGCTCCCAGTAATTGAGGTGTTTTATCTCCGTTATGCGCGCAGTGAAGGTTCTCTGTACATTTTCTAGGTCAGCAATTTCACCTGCCTTGAAAGGTGCTGTTAGTGTGCAGCAATATTCCAGCCTAGATAGAACAAGTGACCTGAAGAGTGTCATTATGGGCTTGGCCTCCCTAGTTTTGAAGGTTCTCATTATCCATCCTGTCATTTTTCTAGCAGATGCGATTGATACAATGTTATGGTCCTTGAAGGTGAGATCCTCCGACATGATCACTCCCAGGTCTTTGACGTTGGTGTTTCGCTCTATTTTGTGGCCAGAATTTGTTTTGTACTCTGATGAAGATTTAATTTCCTCGTGTTTACCATATCTGAGTAATTAAAATTTCTCATCGTTGAACTTCATATTGTTTTCTGCAGCCCACTGAAAGATTTGGCTGATGTCCGCCTGGAGCCTTGCAGTGTCTGCAATGGAAGACACTGTCGTGCAGATTCGGGTGTCATCTGCAAAGGAAGACACGGTGCTGTGGCTGACATCCTTGTCTATGTCGGATATGAGGATGAGGAACAAGATGGGAGCGAGTACTGTGCCTTGTGGAACAGAGCTTTTCACCGTAGCTGCCTCGGACTTTACTCTGTTGACGAATACTCTCTGTGTTCTGTTAGTGAGGAAATTATAGATCCATCAACCGACTTTTCCTGTTATTCCTTTAGCACGCATTTTGTGCACTATTACGCCATGGTCACACTTGTCGAAGGCTTTTGCAAAGTCTGTATATATTACATCTGCATTCTTTTTGTCTTCTAGTGCATTTAGGACCTTGTCGTAGTGATCCAATAGTTGAGACAGACAGGAGCGACCTGTTCTAAACCCATGTTGCCCTGGGTTGTGTAACTGATGGGTTTCTAGATGGGTGGTTATCTTGCTTCTTAGGACTCTTTCAAAGATTTTTATGATATGGGATGTTAGTGCTATCGGTCTGTAGTTCTTTGCTGTTGCTTTACTGCCCCCTTTGTGGAGTGGGGCTATGTCTGTTGTTTTTAGTAACTGTGGGACGACCCCCGTGTCCATGCTCCCTCTCCATAGGATGGAAAAGGCTCGTGATAGGGGCTTCTTGCAGTTCTTGATGAACACGGAGTTCCATGAGTCTGGCCCTGAGGCAGAGTGCATGGGCATGTCATTTATCGCCTGTTCGAAGCCATTTGGCGTCAGGATAACATCGGATAGGCTTGTGTTAACCAGATTTTGTGGCTCTCTCATAAAAAATTCATTTTGATCTTCGACTCTCAGTCTGGTTAGCGGCTTGCTAAAAACTGAGTCATATTGGGACTTGAGTAGCTCACTCATTTCCTTGCTGTCATCTGTGTAGGACCCATCTTGTTTAAGTAGGGGCCCAATACAGGACGTTGTTCTCGACTTTGATTTGGCATAGGAGAAGAAATACTTTGGGTTTCTTTCGATTTCATTTATGGCTTTTAGTTCTTCCCGCGATTCCTGACTCCTATAAGATTCCTTTAGCTTAAGTTCGATGCTTGCTATTTCTCTGACCAGTGTCTCCCTACGCATTTCAGATATATTGACCTCTTTTAGCCGCTCTGTTATTCTTTTCCGTCGCCTGTAAAGGGAGCACCTGTCTCTTTCTATTTTACATCTACTCCTCCTTTTTCTTAGAGGAATAAGCCTTGTGCATACATCGAGTGCCACCAAGTTAATCTGTTCTAGGCATACGTTGGGGTCTGTGTTGCTTAGTATATCTTCCCAGCTTATATCGGTTAGGACTTGGTTTACTTGGTCCCACTTTATGTTTTTGTTATTGAAGTTGAATTTGGTGAATGCTCCCTCGTGACTAGTCTCATTATGTTGGTCTGGGGCTCCACGCATACATGTCTGAACCTCAGTTATGTTGTGATCTGAGTATATTAAGAACATAAGAACATAAGAATGTAGGAACACTGCAGAAGGCCTACTGGCCCATACGAGGCAGGTCCTTATCAAAACGATCTCTGTAATAAAGTTGGTAGAATTACCGACAATATGTAAAGTAAAAGGACACAAGTGCAACTAATGTGACATTTATTGTGGCAACGTTTCGCTCTCCAGGAGCTTTATCAAGCCATTACAAACAATACATGGACACAGAGGGTATATAAAGGCTCAGAGTGAGGTGAATACTAGTGAGGTACCATTTCGATGTTCACTAGTGGTAGTAGTAGTAGTAGTAGTAGTGGTAGTGACAAAAGTAATACAATATGGTAGAGCAATTAATTCGTACATGAGTAAAAGGATATAAAAGCTATTACTTGGGTAACATAAAAATAGGTTGGACAAATATAAACTGGAATGAGGCAGCTTGTTTCAGTGTTCACTCTCTGTGCTTTGTGTAGTATAACAGGAGAGACTATGTGATATCAGGGTTTACTGTTTTCAGGAGGATTCTTGCTAAGACTTCGGAGATGGTGAAGCTGCCGTTGTTTTGTTTAATTGTATTCGAAACAGCGATCAGTGCTGATTCAAGGCACTTGCGTGAGCGGAAATTCGTTTCTTTTATCACTAATTGGGCGTCTCTGAATTTCATAAGATGATTGGTGGAATTTCGGTGTTGTACACAGGCGTTGTTTAAGTTGTCGTTTCTACATGCGTATATGTGTTCATTGAGGCGGGTGTCGAGGTTTCTTGCTGTTTCACCTACGTAGATCTTGTCACAGCCTCCACAGGGTATAGTGTAAACTCCTGCTTTGACTGGTTCGTGGTGCTTGGGTTTTGTCCTGGTTAGATCCTTTATTGAAGTGGTAGAAGCGATGGCGACTCTGGTGTTAGCTTGTGAAAGTACTTTTGAGACGTTTAGTGCAACCTGGCTGTTGGGAAGAATTATAACTTTGTTGGGAGCGGTGTTGATGCGTGGAGAATTGATGATCTGAAGAGCTCTTTTCTTGCAGTCTTTGATGAAAAAAGAAGGAAATTGTAACTCAGTGAATGTTTGGTGAATATAAGTACATTCCTCGTCAAGAAACTCAGGACTACAAATTCGGTATGCTCTTAGGAAAAACCCGATGATGATGCCTCTTTTGGTCTTGGTATCTTGACTGGAATAGAAGTGTGTGAGATCATTTTTATTGGTGGGTTTCCGATAAACTTGAAATCTTAGGTTGTTGTCTACTTTTTGAATGAGGACGTCGAGGAAAGGTAGCTTGTCATTGGACTCTTCTTCTAGTGTAAACTGAATCGCTGGTTCAACTGCGTTGAGCCTTGCCTGAAGATCCCGTACATCAAAACGTTTTGGAGTTATTACGAGGACATCGTCCACGTAACGTAACCAAGTGACGCTTGAAGGGATGATGTTGGCGAAGTGTTCGGACTCTAGGTGTTCCATGTATAAGTTCCTGCCTTCTGGGGACCATCAGCCCCGCTCATCTTAAACACTCAGGCGACCTTCTCAACCGCATCCGTAACCTCTCCATCCGTAACAAGAAACTAAGCAGTTTGGATGTGACTTCCCTCTTCACAAAAGTACCTACCAAAAAAGCCATCGAGGTTCTACGACGTAAAGTCAACCAGGACCTTAATCTTCCTTTACCTCCCGGAGATTTTGTTGACTTGATTGAACTCTGTGTTAACTTCAACTGTTTTTCCTTCAATAACAAGCTCTACAAACAAACCTACGGCATGGGAATGGGGTCCCCAATAAGTGCCGTCCTAGCCAACTTATACATGGAACACCTAGAGTCCGAACACTTCGCCAACATCATCCCTTCAAGCGTCACTTGGTTACGTTACGTGGACGATGTCCTCGTAATAACTCCAAAACGTTTTGATGTACGGGATCTTCAGGCAAGGCTCAACGCAGTTGAACCAGCGATTCAGTTTACACTAGAAGAAGAGTCCAATGACAAGCTACCTTTCCTCGACGTCCTCATTCACAAAGTAGACAACAACCTAAGATTTCAAGTTTATCGGAAACCCACCAATAAAAATGATCTCACACACTTCTATTCCAGTCAAGATACCAAGACCAAAAGAGGCATCATCATCGGGTTTTTCCTAAGAGCATACCGAATTTGTAGTCCTGAGTTTCTTGACGAGGAATGTACTTATATTCACCAAACATTCACTGAGTTACAATTTCCTTCTTTTTTCATCAAAGACTGCAAGAAAAGAGCTCTTCAGATCATCAATTCTCCACGCATCAACACCGCTCCCAACAAAGTTATAATTCTTCCCAACAGCCAGGTTGCACTAAACGTCTCAAAAGTACTTTCACAAGCTAACACCAGAGTCGCCATCGCTTCTACCACTTCAATAAAGGATCTAACCAGGACAAAACCCAAGCACCACGAACCAGTCAAAGCAGGAGTTTACACTATACCCTGTGGAGGCTGTGACAAGATCTACGTAGGTGAAACAGCAAGAAACCTCGACACCCGCCTCAATGAACACATATACGCATGTAGAAACGACAACTTAAACAACGCCTGTGTACAACACCGAAATTCCACCAATCATCTTATGAAATTCAGAGACGCCCAATTAGTAATAAAAGAAACGAATTTCCGCACACGCAAGTGCCTTGAATCAGCACTGATCGCTGTTTCGAATACAATTAAACAAAACAACGGCAGCTTCACCATCTCCGAAGTCTTAGCAAGAATCCTCCTGAAAACAGTAAACCCTGATATCACATAGTCTCTCCTGTTATACTACACAAAGCACAGAGAGTGAACACTGAAACAAGCTGCCTCATTCCAGTTTATATTTGTCCAACCTATTTTTATGTTACCCAAGTAATAGCTTTTATATCCTTTTACTCATGTACGAATTAATTGCTCTACCATATTGTATTACTTTTGTCACTACCACTACTACTACTACTACTACTACCACTAGTGAACATCGAAATGGTACCTCACTAGTATTCACCTCACTCTGAGCCTTTATATACCCTCTGTGTCCATGTATTGTTTGTAATGGCTTGATAAAGCTCCTGGAGAGCGAAACGTTGCCACAATAAATGTCACATTAGTTGCACTTGTGTCCTTTTACTTTACAAAACGATCTCTACCTAAAGCTACTCAAGAAACAACTCCCGCACCCCCCAACACCAATCAAACCCAGCCCCTCCCACTCATATATTTGTCCAGTCTCTTCTTAAAGCTACCCAAGGTCCTAGCCTCTATCACCCCACTGGGAAGACTGTTCCACGCATCTACAACTCTGTTAGAAAACCAGTACTTACCTATGTCCTTTCTAAATCTAAATTTATCCAACTTAAATCCATTATTCCTGGTTCTTACCTGGTTCGACACCCTCAGTACTTTATTAATGTCTCCCTTGTTTATGCCCGTCATCCACTTATACACTTCAATGATATCTCCCCTCATTCTACGCCTCTCCAGAGAGTGGAGATTTAAGGCTTTAAGTCTATCTTCATACGGGAGGTTCCTTACACAGTAAATCATTTTAGTCATTCTTCTCTGTATGTTCTCTAATGAGTCTATGTCCATCCTGTAGTAAGGGGACCAAAACTGAGCAGCATAATCTAAATGAGGCCTCACTAGTGATGTATAGAGCTGTAAAATAACTTTTGGACTTCTGTTACTTATACTTCTTGAGATAAATCCAAGTAATCTGTTGGCCTTGTTGCGCACACTGAGGCACTGCTGTCTTGGCTTTAGATTTCTGCTTACCATGACTCCCAAGTCTTTTTCACATTCTGTATGACCAAGCTCTACTTCACCTAGATTATAGCTTCGAGGGTTATTTTCATTACCAAGGGCAAGTACCTTACACTTATCCACATTAAACTTCATCTGCCATTTCTCAGACCAAGACATTAATTTGTTCAAATCGTCCTGGAGTTCATTGATATCCTCCTCAGAGTGAATTATACGGCCTATCTTTGTATCATCAGCAAACTTACTCATGTCACTAGTAATCCCTTCATCAAGGTCATTAATGTAAATTATGAACAAGAGAGGGCCTAAAACTGATCCTTGTGGAACGCCACTAGTGACTAATCCCCATTCAGATTTCACTCCATTAATGGTAACTCTCTGCTTTCTATTGGTAAGCCATGCCTCAATCCATGCTAGAACTTTACCTCCTATACCATGAGCTGCCACTTTTCTTAAGAGTCTCTTGTGAGGTACTCTGTCGAAGGCTTTACTAAAATCCAAATAAACAATATCATATTCCTTATCACTGTCAACTGCCTCAAATGTTCTATTGAAGAACGTCAGTAAGTTTGTCAGGCAGGAACGACCTCTCGTGAATCCATGCTGAGATTCATTTATCAAGTTATGCTCTTCAAGGTGACTTCTGATAATGTCAGCTATAATTGATTCTAATAACTTGCCCACTATAGATGTCAGGCTTATTGGACGGTAATTTGAAGGAGTGGACTTATCCCCTGATTTGAATATAGGAACCACATTGGCCATCTTCCACATCTCTGGCACAACACTGGTAAGGATGGACGCATTGAATACACTCGTTAATGGCTGACTAAGCTCCATCTTGCATTCCTTAAGTACCCTTGAAAACAACTCATCGGGTCCAGGGGACTTATTTTGTTTCAGTTTGTCTATCTGTTTAATAACCATGTCCCTCGTGACAGTAATATTAGTTAACTTAAATTCATCAGGAACTAAATAATTGTTAATTACTGGAATCTCATTTACATCTTCCTGTGTAAAAACTGACAAAAAATAGTCATTAAATAAGGAACACATTTCCAGTTCATTATCCGTCAGCTGTCCATTCCCAGATTTCAGAGGTCCTACTTTTTCCTTCACCTTCGTCCTATACACTTGAAAGAACCCCTTTGGATTAGTCTTTGATTCATTAGCGACTCTAATTTCATAGTCACGTTTAGCCTTTCTAATCGCCTTTTTTACTTCTCTTTTAAGCTGAACATATTGGTCAGTAAGGTTAACCTCTCCTCTTCTGATGCGCCTATAAATTCCCCTTTTCTCCCCTAATAGATGCTTTAACCTCCTGTTAACCCATTTGGGATCGTTATTATTAGACCTAATTTCTCTCTGGGGAATGTATATACTCTGGGCACTGTGTACATTATTAAGAAAACAATCATAAAAGCAGATCCCTTCATATTCATAAGTATGATTATCGTCAATAAAATCATTAGCTAGATAACCCCAATCAAGATTAGACAGATGTTCCCTAAGTCCATTATAATCGGCAGAACGAAAATCGGGGATTTTTACTGTATTATCATTATTCTTGCATTCCCAATTAATGCTAAAGGTGATGGATTTGTGATCACTTGCGCCAAGCTCTTCAGTGATCTCCAGATTATTCACTAGTGTTTCCTTATTTGACAAGACTAGGTCTAGCAAATTATTACCCCTGGTAGGTTCAGTTACACTCTGTTTCAGAAAACAGTCCTGAACTGTTTCCATGAAGTCACTGGACTCTAGATTACCTGTCAAAGAATTCCAGTCAATTTGGCTAAAGTTAAAATCCCCTACTATGACTACGTTACTGTGTCCAGAAGCCCTAACAATTTCGTCCCAAAGAAGTCTCCCTCTATCGTGATCCAAGCCTGGAGGTCGGTATATTACACCTAGAATTAGTTTTTCTTGACCCTCCACGAACTCTACCCAAACAGACTCTGTTACTGCTCCATCTATTTTTATACCTTTTTTTATGCAACAATTAATATTTTCTCGAACATACAATGCAACTCCTCCCCCCTTCCCATTACATCTATCCACATTGAATAACTTAAATCCCTGAATATTACACTCAGCAGTCATATCCCGACTCTTTAAATCATACCACGTTTCAGTTAATGCAATGATATCAAAGTTCCCAGCACATGCTACCAAACGTAGTTCATTAATTTTATTTCTTGCACTTCGACTGTTAGCATAAAATACCATCATATGTTTTTTCTTCTGCACATTTTTCATATTCATCTTTGTTTTTACACAATTTCTGAAATTATCATTACCCAGAGTTACTCCATGACAGTTACTATAAAGATTCTTAATATCAGAGCATAAGTCAATATATCCATACTCATTATTAATCATTTCTAAACCCATACCTCTAACTAATCCTAGTTTAAAGTCCTAACAACCCCCTCAACTGAGTTAGCAAGAAAACCCACACCTGCCCTGGATAAGTGAACCCCATCCCTGGCATACATGTCATTTCGGCCATAGAAGTTGTCCCAGTTGTCAATGAATGGTACTGCATTATCCTTACAGTGTTTATCCAGCCAACAATTAATACCAATTGCTCTGGACAACCATTCATTACCAACACCTCTTCTTGGCAAAATGCCACATATAACAGGGCGCCCCCCCTTCTTCCTAATCATGTCTATAGCTGTCCTGAACTTTCTAACTAAATCCTCACTTCTACGCTTGCCTACATCATTGCCTCCAGCACTGAGGCAAATAATAGGATTGATCCCATTACCGTTCATGATGTTGTCAAGCCGGCTAACAATGTCCTCCATCCCAGCCCCAGGAAAGCATACCCTTTGTCTCCTACTCCTGTCCTTCAAGCAGAATGCCCTATCCATGTATCTAACCTGGCTATCCCCAACAACAACAATATTCTTACCTTCCTTGTCGTTCGTCGTGACGATCCCAGTAGTAGACTCACATTCGTCGGGTAGCACCGAGAATGCGTTGGAGGTTTCCACGGGAGTTTCCACAGCAGTCTCTTTCTTCTTCATCGTTTCTGGCTTTCCATTCGTCTTCTTGATCGTCAACTTCGTCGTCCCCTGCTGTCCAGCCACTGACCACGATCCCTTCTTGACCTGAGGACTCGAAACAGGAGGACTACTACGAATCCTCTTGTTTTCCTCGGTCAATCGCCGTATCTCCATCTTCGCTGCCTTCAATTCTTCCTTAAGTTGCTGGTAAAGTTGCTCGATGGAGGGCATCTTGGTTCAGTCCACGGGAGCAAACAAGACACTTCTTCACAGAGTTAAGTACAGGTCAGCACTCAAAGTACAGGTCACCACTCAAGAGCACACAAACAGGTCTTCACAGAGCTAAGTACACGTCACCACTTGCCTTAAGTTGAAATCCCCCAGGAGCAAGATGTTGGGTGCAGGAGCTGGAAGATTTTCCAGACAGTGGTCAATTTTTAACAGCTGTTCCTGGAATTGCTGGAATGTTGCATCCGGAGGCTTGTAGACTACCACAATGATTAGGTTTTGGTTCTCGACCTTTACTGCTAAAACTTCCACTACATCATTTGAGGCATTAAGCAGTTCTGTGCAAACAAGTGACTCTGCAATGTACAGGCCAACCCTCCCCCCCCCTTTTGCCTGTTCACTCTGTCACATCTGTATAGGATGTAACCTGGGATCCATATTTCGTTGTCTAAGTGATCCTTTATGTGGGTCTCAGTGAAAGACGCGAACATTGCCTTTGCCTCTGCAAGCAGTCCACGGATGAAAGGTATTTTGTTGTTTGTTGCTGGCTTTAGACCCTGTATATTTGCAAAGAAGAATGTCATCGGACTGGTGGTATTGTTGGTACTGAGGGGGGGGGGGATTTTTTTTCCGGCATTAGTATCTGTATCTGTTGGTTTGGAGTGGAGGCCATCGACTGTGGTTCCACTCCAGGAATGACTGGATTTGGTGTACGATTTCTGCCATTTCCTGCCAGTTTTTTTTCCTTCCTGGCACTAAAAAACCTCTCCCTCTTGAGTGGCTGTGGCTACCCAGGTTTTCCCATGGCCTGGATGTTTTGTATCTTTTTGTCCCCTTTAGATGGTGTGCCTGGCAATTTAAGTTATAGCAGTCTTTCCTGTACTGAAGAGGTACACATTTCAGGGTGAAAAAGCTTACAGGAAGGGAGTTTGAATTTTCCTGTTGTCATATGGGCATGGCATTTTCTAGGGTGGTCATAGTTGCACGTCCCGTCTGTTTTTCCAGATTTCCCATGTCTGCAGATACCAAGTGCATAGTATGTGCACAGGCTTGGTTTCCGTTTGCCTTGGGTTTCTGTGACTGTATTCCCTGTTGGTGCATGTTTCTCTGTCTTATTCGTATCCTCCCTAGCACCAACAATGGAGCTCCCACCAGTTGTTTTTGGTAATATATCCTCACTATTGCTAGTGAAGTCCTCTTGTTTGCTATTTCCTGTGGTATTTCTAGTTTGCAATATTGGTTTTATCTTATCTTTGACTACACTTGTTTCCCCACTATGGCTCCTGTCCCCTATGAGGTCATTTATGTATTCCTTCCTGCGTATAATTCCCGACTACCTGGACAAAATCTCCAGCTTCACCATTACTGTCTCCCAGGACAGCACCTCCAGCTTCACCATTACTGTCTCCCAGGACAGCACTATCAGCCCCACATTTACTGACTACCAGGACATCATCTCCAGCCTTACAGTTTCTGACTACATGGCCAGTATCAAGGGCAGTACCATTCAGCCCAGACTTTTTATGTTCCCATCTGTTGTAGAAAGCTTCCAGGTTGTCTATGAAAGCAGCTTTGATGTTATCCTCTTTTAATACCCTTGTGAATTTAGTCCACAGATTTTCCTCATTTGGGCATACCCAAAAACACTTCCCTGTTTTAATACTGCTTGTAGCTAGTTCATGGATATCTGCACAAGGGGCGTGACACCAATTTCCACAAAAACGACAATTTATCTATGTGGAAGCCCGTTTGTTTGATTGACTGCAGACTATACAGAGCTTCATAATGATTTCAATGGTTGATTTACTGTAATTCTACTAGCAACCTCTTAAATACTCTATTAATAACCTCCTTAAATAAAGCTCTAGCTATTTGTATTTCTATTTCTAACTGTACTTGTATATTGAACAGCTTACCATGTACGTTCCTGATTTATATTTATTGTTTTTGTTTGATAAGGGCGCCTGCAACCCCATCCATTTACAGTCTGCTTTATTGTCTAACGAATCCGTTTGAAACCAGTCAAGGGTTCGGACCATCAAGGGTTCGGACCAGTCGAGGGTTCGGACCAGTCGAAGAATGAGGGGAGACCTGATCGAAGTGTATAAGTGGAAGATAGGTATTAATAAAGGGGATATTAACAAGGTCTTGAGGATATCTCTCCAAGAGAGAACCTGCAGTAATGGATTTAAATTAGATAAGTTTAGATTTAGAAAGGACATAGGAAAGTATTGGTTTGGAAATAGGGTAGTTGATGAGTGGAACAGTCTACCTAGTTGGGTTATTGAGGCTAGGACTTTGGGTAGTTTCAAATTTAGGTTGGATAAGTACATGAGTGTGAGGGGTTGGATTTGAGAGGGGGTTGCACATCGGAGCTTGTTTCTTGGGTAGCATTGAAAATTGGGTTGGTCAAATGTTTGTTAGTGGGATGAATTGTAAAGGACCTGCCTAGTATGGGCCAACAGGCCTCCTGTAGTGTTCCTCCTTTCTTATGTTCTTATGTAAAATAGAAAGAGACAGGCGCTCCCTTTACAGGCGACGGAAAAGAATAACAGAGCGGCTAAAAGAGGTCAATATATCTGAAATGCGTAGGGAGACACTGGTCAGAGAAATAGCAAGCATCGAACTTAAGCTAAAGGAATCTTATAGGAGTCAGGAATCGCGGGAAGAACTAAAAGCCATAAATGAAATCGAAAGAAACCCAAAGTATTTCTTCTCCTATGCCAAATCAAAGTCGAGAACAACGTCCAGTATTGGGCCCCTACTTAAACAAGATGGGTCCTACACAGATGACAGCAAGGAAATGAGTGAACTACTCAAGTCCCAATATGACTCAGTTTTTAGCAAGCCGCTAACCAGACTGAGAGTCGAAGATCAAAATGAATTTTTTATGAGAGAGCCACAAAATTTGGTTAACACAAGCCTATCCGATGTTATCCTGACGCCAAATGACTTCGAACAGGCGATAAATGACATGCCCATGCACTCTGCCCCAGGGCCAGACTCGTGGAACTCCGTGTTCATCAAGAACTGCAAGAAGCCCCTATCACGAGCCTTTTCCATCCTATGGAGAGGGAGAATGGACACGGGGGTCGTCCCACAGTTACTAAAAACAACAGACATAACCCCACTCCACAAAGGGGGCAGTAAAGCAACAGCAAAGAACTACAGACCGATAGCACTAACATCCCATATCATAAAAATCTTTGAAAGGGTCCTAAGAAGCAAGATCACCACCCATCTAGAAACCCATCAGTTACACAACCCAGGGCAACATGGGTTTAGAACAGGTCGCTCCTGTCTCAACTATTGGATCACTACGACCTAGTGGATCAAAACATTTGGAAACTTCAGCAAGCAAAACTCTCTTAGTTAATTTATTGGGCATACTGTAATTATTAGGTTTTAACATTAACAAATCTCTCTCAGTATCCCAAGTTAAACCCAATACATTTCTACATTTTGGTACTTCATCTCCAGGGTAATCTTTACTTATTTTGTCCTTTAATTTGGACGAATTACTATTCCATTCCCTCAGAGGTATATTTGCACTT
This sequence comes from Cherax quadricarinatus, assembly GCF_038502225.1. Taxonomy (NCBI): domain Eukaryota; kingdom Metazoa; phylum Arthropoda; class Malacostraca; order Decapoda; family Parastacidae; genus Cherax; species Cherax quadricarinatus. The sequence continues at coordinate 11,870,160 of NC_091351.1, forward strand.
TGCATTATTTCATTAGTCTCTCCATAAGTCATTAACAGTTCCTCTTCAGTTGACGTCACACCCAGGAAATTGTCCACATAAAATTGTTTGTTTATTACTTTACTCAATGGACTTCCCGTACGTTTAAGGTGTGCATTTATCGTTGCTTGAAGTAGGAACAGACTGGATGTAGCACCTAAAGCGAAAGGTTTTCAGAGGGCTAAGTGGGTCAATAGGATTCTCAGGCCATGAAAAGCGGGTACAATCCCGGTCAGCCTCTTTTTAACCCACTCTTAGGAAAGCTTTACTTATGTCAGCCGTAAAGGCATAATGCTTCACTCTGAAATTTAATAAAATATCTCCTAATTTTTCCGTCAATGACGGACCTGTCATCAAACAGTCATTTAAACTAGGTACATTTTTGTTACTCCTGGCACTACAATTAAACACAATTCTCAGAGGAGTGGTCTTAGAATCCTTCTTCACTCCGTGATGGGGCAAATAATGACCATAAATTTTGGCTTGCTCAGGAGGTACTTCTTCTATAAATTTATTAATTAACTGCTCAGCAATTATATCATTATAGGCAGTTAACAATTCTGGTGTCATACTCAGTTCGTGGAGCTGAGCCTTTAACTGCCCATATGCCATTCTGTAATTAGTGGGCAATTCTGGATGGTTCAGTCTCCATGGAAGTCGTACCCAGTATTGTCCAGATTCAAATTTTACATCTTTCAGGTACTGCTCCTGAGTAAAAGAATCGTCTGGACTTTGTTCATTTACATTTATTCCAATGCTGTCTAATTTCCACAATTTATGCACTGGCTCAACACCATCCTCTATGGAAGAATTATACTGGGGTACGACTTCATGAGTAAGACACAGTTATGGTATTTGTAGTTTCCTCTAGTCATGAATTATTATTACGAGGAATCCTACCATACATTACATGGCCTCCTGCAGTCTTCAAAAGGGTGACACCACATTTCTTTACCATACCCTTTACAAAGGAGGCATAATAGTCACTACCTATCAGAATATTTATTGGGCCTACAGAATCATTACTTACACCAGAAGGTGCTAAATTTACATTATGTGAGAGTCTTTCTGTAGCTTTACTAAGCCCTACTGTAGATATTTTCTCTGGAAGTCTATCTACAATTACTGCATTAACACGTTTTTTCTCATTGCCCAACCTGACAGTTACATAAACAGTGTCATACAATTGAGCCCTTTTATCAGAGAGAAAACCAGATAATTTTAAAGTTGTGGGATCTCCCATCTGTACTTTCATACCATCAAGACATTTACGTTTTATGAAAGTACGTTGGGATCCTTGGTCTAATAATGCAGTTACATTTTTTGATTTATGCCTTTTATCATCAATTTTTACCTATAGCACAGGTAAGGCTACTTCAGCAAAACCATCATTATTAACATTAGCAGCAATTTTTACATTAGCTACTGTTGTGTCAGGATTGTCAACATTATCATTATTATCAATATTATCATATAGACCTTTACACATAACTATATGGTGTCTTCTTTTGTGGCATTGATAACAGAAGTTTAATTTGGCATAACAATCCTTTACATTGTGATTACCTAAACACCTGATACATCTGTCAAGTTCCTCCAATCTTTCAACTTTATCATTCCATGAATTGTATGCATTGCAATTCTTAGAAAAATGAGTACCCTTGCAGAAAAGACAATCTCTTTTCTTTGACTGGTTTCTTATTAACTGGACTACTCTTAGGAGGGTACTTATTCTTCTTACCTTGTGGAGAATCATTATTTCTGATTCTTGCTACTTCATATGCACCTATGCAACTATTTTTAGGAAATGAATTTTGATTATTAACATTGGGATAATTTTTCCCTTTGTGAAACTTGACAGATACCTCAGAGCTATTATGTGTTGCATCTTTAAAATGAGTTAGTTGGCTGGTCTGCAACTGAACAATTAATTCTTGTAGACCTAGTCTTATTTCCTCCAGACCAAAATAACCTTTGTGAGATTTATTCGAGAGCCATTCAAGAGTTTTACAGCCGAATTTATTCTGTACCATGGCACTCAATAACCAGTCTGATTCCTTCAGATTATATTTATTACTTAAAGTTTTGAGAGTGCTCTCCAGTTTAACTCTAAACTGCTGTAAACCTTTGTAAGTGTGATCTGGAGATTTTAAATTAACAATGATATTCACTAGATCCAACCTACTTTGTTCTATATTACCATAAGTGACTTTCAACAAGTCAACTGCTTCCTTGTAAGAGTCATTTACATTGGGAAAGGCTTGTATGAGTATGTGAGCATCTCCTCTTACCTGTCCTTTGAGGTAAAATAATTTAGTTACACAGGCTAGGTCACTCCTGTCATGCACAGTTGCTTTAAAAATTGACCAAAATTCCTCCCAATTTTCTCCAGGATTAAACACAGGTAAACATAATTCTGGGAGTTTTGGCAAAGACATATTATTTGTTGGAGCAGACTGATTAACTGCCTGGTTTACACATTTTAATTTATTCAAGGCCTGACTTTTACAAGAAAGAATCTTTTCCTCTAATTCATAATACTGATTAATCATGAGATCTACTTCAGTCTCATCTACACAGTTTACGAACAAATCTCCTTCATATTTGTTGTAATATAATTTATATGAATCATATCTATTACCTAAAGCATCTAAATACAATTTTATATCATCAGTATTCACAGTTTCTTAATTCATTAATTCCAAACATTTATTATATGCCTTGGTTACATGAACTTTTCTAGCCTGCAGTGATGCTTTCTTTACTCTATATTCCATATGTTTGTCTTCTATATTAATTTCCCCATTTTCAGCCATGATGCAATGTATTAAATTCAACTTTATTAATAACACTGATTACAACTTACAACACTGATACAACTTGAATAAATCCTAGCTACTTGAGCTTAGCAATTACATGTAAGAAAATTATATAAATTTTAAATGTACATTAATACAAGCCTTTAGCCAGCCTTGGCTTATCAAAATTAATATTATACAAATTAATAAATCCTTGCCAGAATTTGGCATAGCAAAATTAATATTATACACATTATTATTAGTTACACTTGGCTTATCAATTACACATACAATGATATAAATCTTGGCCAGAATTATCTTATCAAATTAATATTATACAAATACATTAATATAAATCCTAGCCACTTTGGCTTTGCAAAATTAGTAGTAGTAGTGGCTACATTCTCACTACTACTACTACTACTATGCACCTCTCCTTCCGACAGTATTTAAGTCTCCGCACTGTCGCTTGATCTTCAGATAGTTCCTGACTATGGAACTGAACTCTCCAGGCTGAGGGACTGACAACCTCAAATTCTACGACTTCAAGGGTGATGGACTGATTACATCGTCTTCACATCTCTACTGTTCCTGCCTACTTTCTGTATTCGACTGAAGAAGCCTACTGTGTAGGCGAAACGTTTCGGAATAAAGTTGCCTAACTGTTGCCTTTGTGTCTTACCTACCAACCTGTCGGTATTTTATACCATTTTGATGTTCATCTTGTCAGACACTGCAACACATGGCCTCTTGGTACAGAAAACACCTTGGACAACCCTTTCAAGTGAGAACTGTTGGATCTGAGAGGGACCTGACCTATCAGTGGCTACATTCTCACTACTACTACTACTACTATGCACCTCTCCTTCCGACAGTATTTAAGTCTCCGCACTGTCGCTTGATCTTCAGATAGTTCCTGACTATGGAACTGAACTCTCCAGGCTGAGGGACTGACAACCTCAAATTCTACGACTTCAAGGGTGATGGACTGATTACATCGTCTTCACATCTCTACTGTTCCTGCCTACTTTCTGTATTCGACTGAAGAAGCCTACTGTGTAGGCGAAACGTTTCGGAATAAAGTTGCCTAACTGTTGCCTTTGTGTCTTACCTACCAACCTGTCGGTATTTTATACCATTTTGATGTTCACATCGACTCCAGGTTGAGGGACTGATTACCTCATTCTCCTCCTCTCCTTACGCCTTCCTCTTTGTATTGGACTGATGAAGCCACTGTGTGGCGAAACGTTTCCTGAATAAAGATTCCCATATGCTGCATAAGTGTCTCAATCTTCAACTTGTCGGTTTTTCAAACCATTCATCACACATGTGCAACTCTTGGGTATCTTTATTGTGGAAACGTTTCGCCACACAGTGGCTTCATCAGTCCGTACGTAAGACACATGTGCAACATCTGGATATCTTTATTGTAGTAGATGTTTCGCCATCCAGTGGCTTTATCAATACAGATTCTAGGACATAATAGGAAGACAGTAGAACTATATACAAAAGATGAGGTAATCAGTCCCTCGGCCTTGGAGTTAGTGTTCACAGCATCGTGGTGGAGGAGAATCTGGAGCAAAGACAAGAAGACTGGCGGTTTATATAGGCGTCAGTGGAAAGGGACGGGCAGCAGACGAGGGCAAAGTCACTGGTAGGCGGGATTCCCCAGTGGAAGTAGGTCCTTCCCAAAGAGATGGGTTAGTTGCAGCAGCCGTGAAGGTCTTGTAGATGTCCTCTGAATCAAGATTCCATGATGTTGCAGTGTCTGACAAGTTGTGTAAGAATGGTATATAATACCGACAAGATGAAAGTTAAGACACATGTGCAACATCTGGGTATCTTTATTGTAGACGTTTCGCCATCCAGTGGCTTTATCAATACAAATTCTAGGACATAACTTGAAGACAGTAGAACTATGTACAGAAGATGAGGTAATCAGTCCCTCAACCTAGGAGTAGGTGCGAAGAGCACCATAGTCGTGGAGATTCTGAAGCAGAAGAACGAACGAACGAACGAAAGTTCAGGTAAGATCCCAAATGGGATGAGCGGGGAAGACGGGACAGACGAAGAATAGTGCTGGAGAGGAGTGTTCTTAGTCGTAGAAAATGAGCCAGGGCTTAACCCAGCAGCGAAGGCGATCGTGGGACAGATATTGAGAAGAGAAATTCAGGCTCTTCTGTTAGGACTCCAGTGGGGTGAGCGAGGAGGAAGGGACATGCGACGTTTAGGGCTAGAGAGGAGTGTAGAACTGGGCCATGTCTTAACCCAAAAATGCTAAGGCAAACGTGGGTCAGAGAATGGTACCTGTCATAGAAGGTACCTGTCAGCGGATCCAAGGTTATTTGTAAGTAGGGTTAGGAGCAGGATCATGCAAGGAGTAGAAAAGGTTGTGTTGGTTTGTGGGTCTGCGAATGTCTTCGTCAAGGAGAGAGGTCCAGTAGTCATGTCGTGTCTCAAGTTTGTCTATCTGTCTGTCACTGAGCCTCTTCCAGTACAGATTCAGCGCAGGGATGTCTAACTGGGCATGGAGAGACTCGCTTGTGGCGAACTCCTCCCATCTGACATCAAGCACCCAGCGCAGCGCCTTGTTCTGGACACGCTGCAGTTTAAGTAAGTTTGTTTTTGCTGCAAGAGAGAGGGCTAGAGGAGAGTAAGTTATCAGAGGACGTATTAGGGATTTGTAGAGGTGTAGTTTGGTGCGTTGAGAGGCATGTTTCAGCTTGTAGAGGCCCGCAAGGGCCTTACTAGCTATTGCATGCCTTGAGTGAATGTGTCCGTGTAAACGAAGAAGGTAGTCAAGATTAACGCCAAGGACAGTGACAGATTGTGTGATAGGGAAGTAAGTGCGGGTGTCAGCTGTTCTGAGTTCGACAGGTAATGGAGGATCACGTTTCCTGTAGTTAAAATATGTAATGCTGGATTTAGCTGCATTGGTTTTGATCCTCCATTTTTGTTCCCAGATGGCTATCCTGTCGACCTCATTTTGTGTTTTGTGTGTGAGTGTATCTATATTGGCATGAGTGATAAGTTGTGTAATGTCGTCTGCATAGGCTAGTGTGATGGAGTTGTGGTATACAGGTGTTGGAATGTCATTAGTGTATAAAATGTAGAGGGTAGGGGAGAGGACAGATCCCTGGGGTACTCCGGCTTTTAGTGTGAAGTAGTCAGAGTAACAGCCTTGGAATTTGATTCTCATGGTACGGCCGTCTAGGAAGTTGCAGAGGAGTTTACGAGTAGTGAGAGGCAGGTTGAAGTTAGTGCAGAGTTTGTACTTGAGCCCTTCGTGCCAGACAGTGTCAAAGGCTTTTTCAACGTCTTTTGCAACCAGGGCTGTCCTGTTTCTTTGTTTTGTGTTGATGTGGATGTAGTTGAGAATGATGTTAATGGCATCCTGTGTGGATCTGTGTGTTCTGAAGCCAAACTGGCCATCAGAAAGTAGAGAATTGTGTTCCAGGTATCTGCGAAGGCGATGATTGATGAGTTTTTCAAAGAGTTTTCCTAAAGTTTCGAGGAGGCTGATAGGGCGATAGTTTCTAGGGTCAGAGTGGTCTTTATTGGGTTTAGGAAGGAGGATAGCAGTAGCAGCTTTGAAGAGGGAAGGGAAGTATCCAGAGGCAAGGGAGGCATTGAGGAGGTTTGTGTAGGCAGTAATGATAGAGTCAGGAAGGTGTTTCAGGATAATATGGTTTAGGCCAGAAGCACCAGGAGCCTTGGGAGGAAGGTGTCTGAGGAGAGTTTTAATGTCTGTGTTGGTGAAAGGAGTGTCGAGTTCTTGGGAGGAGGTAAGAGAGTCTAGATGTATGTGGCTGTCTGGTGTTGTTTCTTGTGTGTGTGCAGTGTTCCAGTGTTCTATGTTCTGAATGTGTTGAATAACGTTAGGGTGAGGTGGGTGAGCGTGGAAGATGTTCTCCCAGATGTGTTTGAAGATGTTGGTAGCAGCCTGCGGGTCTGAGATGTGTGTGTTGTTGTGGGTGATGTGTTTGAATTTGTTGGTGGGAGTTGTGCCTCTGATTTTTTTGATAAAGTTCCAGAAGGCTTTAGTGTTTTTAATACGCTGCTTGTCTGCTTGTTGTATGAGTTGTGACCAGTGATTGTTGTGGTCTTGGTCTAGGCTGCGTAAAATATCGTTTCTAAGGTAAGTGAGATCTAATCGGACTTGATTAAATCTATGTGTGTTGTAAAGGAAGCGGTTGTGGTAGCAGATAATTAGTCTTCTTGTTCTGAGTGACGGTTTGAAGGAATAACGAGTGGTGTGAGTTTTCTTTGGTATTGCGATGTTGGCTGCTTGTGTAATGGTGTCCTGGATGAGATCAAGTTGAGTATCGATGTCAGAGATGGGTTTGTTGTTGTAGTCATAGGTGAGGTTAATATTGTCTATGTGTTGTTTGAAAGCATCCCAGTCAGCGTTCTTGTAGGAGAAGGAAGGTGTGGTTGGAATGAGGATAGGGTTGGAGGAGATGTGTAAGATGACTGGGATGTGATCAGAGCCTGTAATAGGGCCAGGTGAAATGTAGTGTTGAAATAGAGAGCTGGCTCGGTTTGCCAGAATGATGTCTGGTTTGCCTTGGCCCGTGTGGTTGTAGAAGGTATTGAAGTCTGGGCCAAGATGAATTAGGTGTTTATGGTTTGTGAAGTTGAGTAATTGGAGACCAAGTTGGTTGTTACTGGCGTGATGAAAGGCGGTGTGTTTGGCATTCATGTCAGCTAGTAGGTATGTTGGTGTGTTGGTGTAGTTGAAGACTAAGGAAAGGTCGTGTATGTTGAGAATAGTGTTTGGGCGAGCATAGGTGGTGAAAAAGATAAAGGGACCGAGGTGGGTGTGTATTCTGACTGCAAGACAGTGTTGGTGAAAAAAAGGGATTGGGAGAAATTCGTGTTTTATGTTGGAATTAACAAGGATGGCAACCCCATCGTGGGGATCATAGGGGGACTGTAGTGCAGTATAACCATAATGGCGGATGCGTTGAGGGGCTTTGAGGCAGGTACTGTTTAGCAAAACAATATCTGGCCTCTCTGCTTCAAGTAGCTCGGCCAGTAGGTGTCTAATTGTAAAGTAAGAACGTACGTTGAACTGAATCACCTTAAACGTGATTTAATGGTTTCGTCATAGCAAAGTTAATGTCGGGGGAGGAGTTTGGATTAAAGCCCTTGATAGTGGTGCCATCAGTGGATGTGTGTTTGTAGGTGCTACGGACCCGTTTCCTGGAAGGGGAGGAAGAGATGGATCTGTTTTTATGTTCTTTGGTCTCTCTGTCAGAAGTTGGGGCAGGTTTAGGTTTGAGTGGATTTTGTCTGGAGGAGGTGGAGTTGGACCTGGATGAAGTTTTGGTTGTGGTGGAGGAGTGGGCAAAGGTGGATGCAGAGGAAGTGGAAGCTTTGGTAGGGGATAAGGAAGTGGAAGCTATGGTAAGGGATGAGGAAGTGGAAGCTATGGTAAGGGATGAGGAAGTGGAAGCTTTGGAAGGGGATGAGGAAGTGGGGGGAGGGGTGGTCGTAGCAGCAGCAGTAGGGGTGTTGGTGGGAGGTGTGGAAGTAGTGAAGAGGGGTAGGGGAGGAGGAAAGCTGGTTGGAGTAGGAAGTGGGGAGGTGGGAGAAAGGGAGGAGGGAGAGGTTGTAGTAGGCTTAGAAGAGAAGCAGGAAGGAGGGATAATTAAAGAGGGAAGATTGTTAGCAGACAAGATTAGGTTAAGGACATGTGAGTAGTCTGATTGGTAAGCTTGTGAGATTACCATCGCAGAGTGGGCAGCAGTGGCGAGTTGACAGTTAGTTTTGTAGTCTAGTGTGGGTGTAGGTGTAGAAGTAGAAGTGCTTGTAGTCTGAGTGTTGGGGTTTGATGTGTGTAGAGTAGAAGATGTAGACCAAGTGCGTGGGGTGGCCCAGGCATTGGGGGGAGGGGAGGGAGGTATGAAAGGGGAGGGAGGTGCCGGGGAGGGAGATGCAGGGAAGGGGATGGGTAGGGAGGGAAGTTGGCTGGCTCTGAGGGTGGAGAGAATGTCTTTTCTAGTAGGGCAGGAGTTTGCAACTGCAGTGTGTGACCCGCCGCAGTTAGAACATTTAAGGGGGAGGTTGCAAGTGTTCCAGAAGTGGCCAGTTGCTGAACATCTGGAGCAGGTTTGTGTGGAAGTGCATGAGATTTTGTCGTGGCCGAATTTGTAGCATTTCAGACATTGTGTGATGGGGTGGAAGTTCGGAGTGAAGAGAGAGTTTGGAGGAATGCGGATGGTCTTGGCAAGGATTCCTTGATTGAAGAGTGTAGAGGCGTCAGAAGGAGTTGAACAGCGTATTTTGAGGATGGTAGAGTTTTCAGGTCTGTAAATATCGTCAACAGAGACTTTGTTCTTAGTACTAATGTCTTTGATTAAGTCTTCTTTGTCTGTGTCATAGGCAGTCAGGAGAGAATAGTCTACGTGTTTTGCGATCACTGTGCATTTTGCGCGGTGCTCAGGAGTCCAAATAATGGTGAAACCTGCGTTGAGAAGTTTTTGTCTGGTCTCGGTTGAAGTGTACGTTTCGTAAGAATGTCTGTCAAGAAGTAGTTTGAAGCCTGAGTTGGTTTTAAAGACTTTCAGTTGAGGAGCGCCAGTGATCTGGTACAATAAATTTCCAGGGCAGATAGTGGCATGATCAGATTTAGAGTATTTGAGGTTAAGCGAGAAAGAACTGGGTTTGGAAGAGGTAGACGCAGGGTAGGCCTTAGAGGCAGGAGTAGACAGAGTAGAGGCAGGTGTTGGCAGTAGAGGAGTGGTAAGAGGGAAGGAAGTGGAAGGCATTGAAGGCATCGTAAATCGTAAATTAGATGTGGCGGCCAAATCTGAGAGAATAATTGGTTAGGCAAGTACGTGTGAAGTAGATACACGTACTTGCCTGGTTATAACTTTAAAGTTTCTTGTGGAGTCCGTCTCTGGAGGCACAGGACACTGAGGAGGTGAGCTGTAGGTTGATGGAGCACTGTATGCTCTGAACGGTGAGGAGAGGCAACACTGGCTGTATGGCGTGCAGATCACACGTACTGGCTGAGGCGTGGAGACTTCAGACAGCAAAAGGAGTGCAGGCAGCCACCGACGAAAATGTTGTGCTAATGGGAGATTTCAACTATAGACAGATTGACTGGAGCAATTTGACAGGAAATTTAGAGTCGGGTGACTTTCTTGATACGATCCAGGATTGTTTTTTAAAACAGTTTGTGACAGAGCCAACTAGGGGAAATAACCTCCTTGACTTGGTTCTTGCCAGTAGGGAAACACTAATTAATAATCTTGAGGTTAATGATGAGCTTGGGGAGAGTGATCACAAATCACTCAGCTTTAATATATCATGGAATTCCCCTAATAATGGCAATCAAGTCTCCGTCCCTGACTTTCGCTTGGCTGATTTCATAGGACTGAAAAATTACTTAGGTGGGCTGAACTGGAATGACCTGACTAAGGGTCAGGTAGGTGGTGATGGTTGCCGATATGATGCTTTCCAGGGCATAGTTCTAGCTGCTCAGTCAAATTATGTTCAAAATAGGGAAATCAGATCAAACAAAAATGATCCTAAATGGATGAACAATAGATTAAAATATCTGATTGGTCAAAAGAGAGGCATATATAGGCAAATCAAAAGAGGAGAGGGGCAATTAAGAAATCGATATATTCAGTTAAAGAGAGAAATAAAAAAGGGAATTAGAAAAGCAAAAAGAGATTATGAGGTTAAAGTTGCAAGAGAATCGAAGACTAACCCAAAAGGATTCTTTCAGGTATACAGAAGTAAGATCAGGGACAAGATAGGCCCACTCAAAAGTTCCTCGGGTCAGCTCACTGACAGTGATAAGGAAATGTGTAGAATTTTTAACACATACTTCCTCTCAGTTTTTACACAGGAGGATACCAGCGATATTCCAGTAATGATAAATTATGTAGAACAGGACGATAATAAACTGTGCACTATTAGGGTCACAAGTGACATGGTCCTTAGGCAAATAGATAAATTAAAACCTAACAAATCCCCAGGCCCTGATGAACTGTATGCAAGGGTTCTAAAGGAATGTAAAGAGGAGCTTAGCACACCTTTGGCTAATCTTTTCAACATATCACTACAAACTGGCATGGTGCCAGATAAGTGGAAAATGGCAAATGTGATACCTATTTTCAAAACAGGTGACAGGTCCTTAGCTTCGAACTATAGACCAATAAGCCTAACCTCCATAGTGGGAAAATTTATGGAATCAATAATTGCCGAGGCAGTTCGTAGCCACCTTGAAAAGCATAAATTAATCAACGAATCTCAGCATGGTTTTACAAAGGGGCGTTCCTGCCTTACGAATTTATTAACTTTTTTCACTAAGGTATTTGAGGAGGTAGATCATGGTAATGAATATGATATTGTGTATATGGACTTCAGTAAGGCTTTTGACAGGGTCCCACATCAGAGACTATTGAGGAAAATTAAAGCACATGGAATAGGAGGAGAAATTTTTTCCTGGATAGAGGCATGGTTAACAAATAGGCAGCAGAGAGTTTGCATAAATGGGGAGAAATCAGAGTGGGGTAGCGTCACGAGCGGTGTTCCACAGGGGTCAGTGTTGGGCCCCCTGCTGTTCACAATCTACATAAACGACATAGATGAGGGCATAAAGAGCGACATCGGCAAGTTTGCCGATGACACCAAAATAGGCCGTCGAATTCATTCTGACGAGGACATTCGAGCACTCCAGGAAGATTTGAATAGACTGATGCAGTGGTCGGAGAAGTGGCAGATGCAGTTTAATATAGACAAATGCAAAGTTCTAAATGTTGGACAGGACAATAACCATGCCACATATAAACTAAATAATGTAGATGTTAATATTACGGATTGCGAAAAAGATTTAGGAGTTCTGGTTAGCAGTAATCTGAAACCAAGACAACAGTGCATAAGTGTTCGCAATAAAGCTAATAGAATCCTTGGCTTCATATCAAGAAGCATAAATAATAGGAGTCCTCAGGTTGTTCTTCAACTCTATACATCCTTGGTTAGGCCTCATTTAGATTATGCTGCACAGTTTTGGTCACCGTATTACGGAATGGATATAAATTCTCTGGAAAATGTACAAAGGAGGATGACAAAGATGATCCCATGTATCAGAAACCTTCCCTATGAGGATAGACTAAGGGCCCTGAAACTGCACTCTCTAGAAAGACGTAGAATTAGGGGGGATATGATTGAGGTGTATAAGTGGAAGACAGGAATAAATAAAGGGGATGTAAATAGTGTGCTGAAAATATCTAGCCTAGACAGGACTCGCAGCAATGGTTTTAAGTTGGAAAAATTCAGATTCAGGAAGGATATAGGAAAGTACTGGTTTGGTAATAGAGTTGTGGATGAGTGGAACAAACTCCCAAGTACCGTTATAGAGGCCAGAACGTTGTGTAGCTTTAAAAATAGGTTGGATAAATACATGAGTAGATGTGGGTGGGTGTGAGTTAGACCTGATAGCTTGTGCTAACAGGTCGGTTGCCGTGTTCCTCCCTTAAGTCAATGTGACCTGACCTGACTAGGTTGGGTGCATTGGCTTAAGCCGGTAGGAGATTTGGACCTGCCTCGCATGGGCCAGTAGGCCTTCTGCAGTGTTCCTTCGTTCTTATGTTCTTATGTTCTTAATCCTGATGGTGAAGACGAAGGTCCAGTAACCACCACCCGGTGAGGAGAGCAACTCTGACTGTGAGCGATGAGGAGAACCAACACTAGCTGTATGACGCACAACAACGAACGACACACTGAGACTTGTTACTAGCAAAGACAAGAAGACTGGCGGTTTATATAGGCGTCAGTGGAAAGGGACGGGCAGCAGACGAGGGCAAAGTCACTGGTAGGCGGGATTTCCCAGTGGAAGTAGGTCCTTCCCAAAGAGATGGGTTAGTTGCAGCAGCCGTGAAGGTCTTGTAGATGTCCTCTGGACCTAGATTCCACGATGTTGCAGTGTCTGACAAGTTGTGCAAGAAAGGTATAAAATACCGACAATATGAAAGTTAAGACACATGTGCAACATCTGGATATCTTTATTGTAGTAGACGTTTCGCCATCCAGTGGCTTTATCAATACAGATTCTAGGACATAATAGGAAGACAGTAGAACTATATACAAAAGATGAGGTAATCAGTCCCTCGGCCTTGGAGTTAGTGTTCACAGCATCGTGGTGGAGGAGAATCTGGAGCAAAGACAAGATGGCACCACTATCACGGGCTTTAATCCAAACTCCTCCCCCGACATTAACTTTGCTAAGACGAAACCATTAAATCACGTTTAAGGTGATTCAGTTCAACGTACGTTCTTACTTTACAATTAGACACCTACTGGCCGAGCTCCTTGAAGCAGAGAGGCCAGATATTGTTTTGCTAAACAGTACCTGCCTCAAAGCCCCTCAATGTATCCGCCATTATGGTTATACTGCACTACAGTCCCCCTATGATCCCCACGATGGGGTTGCCATCCTTGTCAATTCCAACATAAAACATGAATTTCTCCCAATCCCTTTTATTCACCAACACTGTCTTGCGGTCAGAATACACACCCACCTTGGCCCCTTTATCTTTTTCACCACCTATGCTCGCCCAAACACTATTCTCAACATACACGACCTCTCCTTAGTCTTCAACTACACCAACACACCAACTTACCTACTAGCTGACATGAATGCCAAACACACTGCCTTTCATCACACCAGTAACAACCAACTTGGTCACCAATTACTCAACTTCACAAACCATAAACACCTAATTCATCTTGGCCCAGACTTCAATACCTTCTTCAACCACACGGGCCAAGGCAAACCAGACATCATTCTGGCAAACCGAGCCAGCTCTCTATTTCAACATTACATCTCACCTGGCCCTATTACAGGCTCTGATCACATCCCAGTCATCTTACACATCTCCTCCAACCCTATCCTCATTCCATCCACACCTTCATTCTCCTACAAGAACGCCGACTGGGATGCTTTCAAACAACACATAGACAATATTAACCTCACCTATGACTACAACAACAGACCTATCTCTGACATCGATACTCAACTTGATCTCATCCAGGACACCATTACACAAGCAGCCAACATCGCAATACCAAAGAAAACTCACACTACTCGTTATTCCTTCAAACCGTCACTCAGAACAAGAAGACTAATTATCTGCTACCACAACCGCTTCCTCTACAACACACATAGATTTAATCAAGTCCGATTAGATCTCACTTACCTTAGAAACAACATTTTACACAGCCTAGACCAAGACCACAACAATCACTGGTCACGACTAATACAACAAGCGGACAGGCAGCGTGTTAATAACACTAAAGCCTTCTGGAACTTTATCAAAAAAATCAGAGGCACTACTCCCACCAACAAATTCAAACACATCACCCACAACAACACAAACATCTCAGACCCACAGGCTGCTACCAACATCTTCAAACACATCTGGGAGAACATCTTCCACCCTCACCTACCTCACCCTAACGTTATTCAACACATTCAGAACATAGAACACTGGAACACTGCACACACACAAGAAACAACACCAGACAGCCACATACATCTAGACACTCTTACCTCCTCCCAAGAACTCGACACTCCTTTCACCAACACAGACATTAAAACTCTTCTCAGACACCTTCCTCCAAAGGCTCCTGGTGCCTCTGGCCTAAACCATATTATCCTGAAACACCTTCCTGACTCTATCATTACTGCCTACACAAACCTCCTCAATGCCTCCCTTGCCTCTGGATACTTCCCTTCCCTCTTCAAAGCTGCTACTGCTATCCTCCTTCCTAAACCCAATAAAGACCACTCTGACCCTAGAAACTATCGCCCTATCAGCCTCCTCGAAACTTTAGGAAAACTCTTTGAAAATCTCATTAATCATCGCCTTCGCAGATACCTGGAACATAATTCTCTACTTTCAGATGGCCAGTTTGGCTTCAGAACACACAGATCCACACAGGATGCCATTAACATCATTCTCAACTACATCCACATAAACACAAAACAAAGAAACAGGACTACCCTGGTTGCAAAAGACGTTGAAAAAGCTTTTGACACTGTGTGGCACGAAGGGCTCAAGTACAAACTCTGCACTAACTTCAACCTGCCTCTCAATACTCGTAAACTCCTCTGCAACTTCCTAGACGGCCGTACCATGAGAATCAAATTCCAAGGCTGTTACTCTGACTACTTCACACTAAATGCTGGAGTACCCCAGGGATCTGTCCTTTCCCCTACCCTCTACATTTTATACACTAACGACATTCCAACACCTATATACCACAACTCCATCACACTAGCCTATGCAGACGACATTACACAACTTATCACTCATGCCAATATAGATACACTCACACACAAAACACAAAATGAGGTTGACAGGATAGCCATCTGGGAACAAAAATGGAGGATCAAAACCAATGCAGCAAAATCCAGCATTACGTATTTTAACTACAGGAAACGTGATCCTCCATTACCTGTCGAACTCAGAACAGCTGACACCCGCACTTACTTCCCTATCACACAATCTGTCACTGTCCTTGGTGTTAATCTTGACTACCTTCTTCGTTTACACGGACACATTCACTCAAGGCATGCAATAGCTAGTAAGGCCCTTGCGGGCCTCTACAAGCTGAAACATGCCTCTCAACGCACCAAACTACACCTCTACAAATCCCTAATACGTCCTCTGATAACTTACTCTCCTCTAGCCCTCTCTCTTGCAGCAAAAACAAACTTACTTAAACTGCAGCGTGTCCAGAACAAGGCGCTGCGCTGGGTGCTTGATGTCAGATGGGAGGACTTCGCCACAAGCGAGTCTCTCCATGCCCAGTTAGACGTCCCTGCGCTGAATCTGTACTGGAAGAGGCTCAGTGACAGACAGATAGACAAACTTGAGACACGACATGACTACTGGACCTCTCTCCTTGACGAAGACATTCGCAGACCCACAAACCAACACAACCTTTTCTACTCCTTGCATGATCCTGCTCCTAACCCTACTTACAAATAACCTTGGATCCGCTGACAGGTACCTTCTAAGACAGGTACCATTCTCTGACCCACGTTCGCCTTAGCTTTTTTGGGTTAAGACATGACTCAGTTCTGCACTCCTCTCTAGCTCTAAAGGTCGCAAGTCCCTTACTCCCAGCTCACCCCACAGGAGTCCCAACAGAAGAACCGGAATTTCTCCTTTCAATATCTGTCCCACGATCGCCTTTGCTGCTGGGTTAAGCCCTGGCTCTATTTCTACGACTAAGAACACTCCTCTCCAGCACTATTCTTCGTCTGTCCCGTCTTCCCCGCTCATCCCATTTGGGATCTTACCTGAACTTTCGTTCGTTCGTTCCTATGCTGTACATTCTACAAGATTGATGGACTGAACACATCGACTCCAGGCTGAGGGACTGATTACCTCATACTCCTCCTCTCCTTACGCCTTCCTCTTTGTTGTGCAAGAAAGGTATAAAATACCGACAATATGAAAGTTAAGACACATGTGCAACATCTGGATATCTTTATTGTAGACGTTTCGCCATCCAGTGGCTTTATCAATACAGATTCTAGGACATAATAGGAAGACAGAAGAACTATATACAAAAGATGAGGTAATCAGTCCCTCGGCCTTGGAGTTAGTGTTCACAGCATCGTGGTGGAGGAGAGTCTGGAGCAAAGGCAAGAAGACTGGCGTTTATATACGCGTCAGTGGAAGGGACGGGCAGCAGACGAGGGCAGTCACTGGTAGGCGGGATTCCCCAGTGGAAGTAGGTCCTTCCCAAAGAGATGGGTTAGTTGCAGCAGCCGTGAAGAAGGTCTTGTAGATGTCCTCTGAACCAAGATTCCATGATGTTGCAGTGTCTGACAAGTTGTGCAAGAAAGGTATAAAATACCGACAATATGAAAGTTAAGACACATGTGCAACATCTGGATATCTTTATTGTAGACGTTTCGCCATCCAGTGGCTTTATCAATACAGATTCTAGGACATAATAGGAAGACAGAAGAACTATATACAAAAGATGAGGTAATCAGTCCCTCGGCCTTGGAGTTAGTGTTCACAGCATCGTGGTGGAGGAGAGTCTGGAGCAAAGGCAAGAAGACTGGCGTTTATATACGCGTCAGTGGAAGGGACGGGCAGCAGACGAGGGCAGTCACTGGTAGGCGGGATTCCCCAGTGGAAGTAGGTCCTTCCCAAAGAGATGGGTTAGTTGCAGCAGCCGTGAAGAAGGTCTTGTAGATGTCCTCTGAACCAAGATTCCATGATGTTGCAGTGTCTGACAAGTTGTGCAAGAAAGGTATAAAATACCGACAATATGAAAGTTAAGACACATGTGCAACATCTGGATATCTTTATTGTAGACGTTTCGCCATCCAGTGGCTTTATCAATACAGATTCTAGGACATAATAGGAAGACAGAAGAACTATATACAAAAGATGAGGTAATCAGTCCCTCGGCCTTGGAGTTAGTGTTCACAGCATCGTGGTGGAGGAGAGTCTGGAGCAAAGGCAAGAAGACTGGCGTTTATATACGCGTCAGTGGAAGGGACGGGCAGCAGACGAGGGCAGTCACAACTTGTCAGACACTGCAACATCATGGAATCTTGGTTCAGAGGACATCTACAAGACCTTCTTCACGGCTGCTGCAACTAACCCATCTCTTTGGGAAGGACCTACTTCCACTGGGGAATCCCGCCTACCAGTGACTGCCCTCGTCTGCTGCCCGTCCCTTCCACTGACGCGTATATAAACGCCAGTCTTCTTGCCTTTGCTCCAGACTCTCCTCCACCACGATGCTGTGAACACTAACTCCAAGGCCGAGGGACTGATTACCTCATCTTTTGTATATAGTTCTTCTGTCTTCCTATTATGTCCTAGAATCTGTATTGATAAAGCCACTGGATGGCGAAACGTCTACAATAAAGATATCCAGATGTTGCACATGTGTCTTAACTTTCATATTGTCGGTATTTTATACCTTTCTTGCACAACTTGTCAGACACTGCAACATCATGGAATCTTGATTCAGAGGACATCTACAAGACCTTCTTCACGGCTGCTGCAACTAACCCATCTCTTTGGGAAGGACCTACTTCCACTGGGGAATCCCGCCTACCAGTGACTGCCCTCGTCTGCTGCCCGTCCCTTCCACTGACGCGTATATAAACGCCAGTCTTCTAGCCTTTGCTCCAGACTCTCCTCCACCACGATGCTGTGAACACTAACTCCAAGGCCGAGGGACTGATTACCTCATCTTTTGTATATAGTTCTTCTGTCTTCCTATTATGTCCTAGAATCTGTATTGATAAAGCCACTGGATGGCGAAACGTCTACAATAAAGATATCCAGATGTTGCACATGTGTCTTAACTTCCTCTTTGTATTGGACTGATGAAGCCACTGTGTGGCGAAACGTTTCCTGAATAAAGATTCCTATATGCTGCATAAGTGTCTCAATCTTCAACTTGTCGGTTTTTCAAACCATTCATCACAACTGTCAGACACTGCAGCATCATGGGATCTTGTTACAAAGAATTCTTCAACACTTGTTCAACCTTTGGACGAAGACCTACTTCGACTAGTGGATGGTACCACTATGACCCCGCCTCCGCCTGCTTCACGTCACCTCACTACAGTATATAAGCCACGTCTACGGCCCTATGCTGTACATTCTACAAGATTGATGGACTGAACACATCGACTCCAGGCTGAGGGACTGATTACCTCATACTCCTCCTCTCCTTACGCCTTCCTCTTTGTATTGGACTGATGAAGCCACTGTGTGGCGAAACGTTTCCTGAATAAAGATTCCTATATGCTGCATAAGTGTCTCAATCTTCACCTAACTGTTGCATATGTGTCTTACCTAACAACTTTATTACTAGCTTTAGGTAGATGTCGTTTTGATAAGGACCTGCCTCGTATGGGCCAGTAGGCCTTCTGCAGTGTTCCTACATTCTTATGTTCTTATATATTTAGAATTCATGTAATTTAAACTGTTACTTGCTAATTAATCCAAATATCACTGGGACCCACTCTGTCTTCCTTAAGTTTTGAGAGCTCAGTTTCGCTTATATTTACCATAAATCACTGTGTATTATGTCTGTAATAAATTATTTATTTGTTTTCCGAATTTTACCTCCGGAAACTCATATTCTCCCGCCATTACTTAAAAAAAAGTGAGATTCTGATTGGCTGGTAGAGCGAGGAGGAGGACTCTGAGTGGTGGAGGGAGCTGTGGTTCTAGCCAATGAGGAGTAGTGTTTATGTTTGGTATGTGTTCAAAATTGTTGATGGTGGAAGTTCAAGCTGCCGCTGCTGCTGCCACGCTTAAATAAGCTTTAGTAAGGTAAGCTTTTACTTGCACCGGTGGATGTTACCATGAAGAAAGGTGCCTTGATGCTGGTGAGGCTTTTGATCCAAGGGATTAGACCTGAGCCTCCTTGGATCAGATCTTATTGTTGCCTCCCTGCATCCCCCCACCCCATGTGCTGTGATAAGATAAGAGTTAAGATAAGAGTTAAGATAAAGTTAAGATAAGATAAGATTTCGTTTGGATTTTTAACCCCGGAGGGTTAGCCACCCAGGATAACCCAAGAAAGTCAGTGCGTCATCGAGGACTGTCTAACTTATTTCCATTGGGGTCCTTAATCTTGTCCCCCAGGATGCGACCCACACCAGTCGACTAACACCCAGGTACCTATTTGCTGCTAGGTGAACAGGACAACAGGTGTAAGGAAACGTGTCGGAATGTTTCCACCCGCCGGGAATCGAACCCGGGCCCTCCGTGTGTGAAGCGGGAGCTTTAGCCACCAGGCCACCGTGCCTGGTGGCTTTTTAAGAAAACCAAAAAATAAACCCTCTAAGGGAAGGGGGGTCTCTGATAGCGCCGAGGGGCTCTTGATCCAAGGGATTGGACCTGAACCTCAGTGCCTCCCATTCTCCCAGGGATCGTGTGAAGCCATACGGGTTTATGGCTCTCCCCTAACTTGTAGTAATGTAATGATGGTGCGAGGAATTTTGGCTGCACTTCCCGGAGGTTATAATTGACAGAATGCCACTGTATCTTAACAGCTAGGCTTTAAATAATAAAATATTAGGACCCTAATGGAAATAAATCACTGATTATTTTGTGTTATCCTGGCGGGTAATTTATACTTGTCACTGTGTAAGATAATTGTACTTATGTGTTCCTGTACCAAACCCCTCAAGGAAGGTTCCTTGATGTTGTAAGGGGCTCTTGATTTAGGGAATTGGATCTGTGCTCCAGTTCCCCGAATTAAGCCTGAATGCCTTCCACATCCCCCACCCAGGCGCTGTATAATCCTCCGGGTTTAGCGCTTCCCCCTTGATTATAATAATAATCCTGTACCAAAGTAAACCTACCTACTTGATGCAACTCAGATGTTGATTTACATTTTTTCAAAATGATCAGCATTATAAACCTTGGTGATTGATACCAACATAGTGGTCTAAAGACACGTGAACAAACATTACGACATGTTTATTAGAAAACATTTTGGTCCTGGGACCTTGATCGTTTCAAAAGTGATCGAGGTCCCACCACCCGAAACGGTTTCTAATAAGTGTGTAACTTTTTAAACCAAAATCTATGAACCCCAATGGAAATAAGTAAGGACCCCAATAGGAATAAGTCACTAGCTTTTTTGGGTTATCCTAGATAATTTACACTGTTATAATTGTAACTATATGTACCTGTGCTTAAATAAGCTTATTTACTCACCACGAAATGAGAATATAAGAATACTTTTTCAAAGCTGAGGTACTGATAACCTCGTCTTTATTCTTAAGTTCATGTGTGTGTATTGTATCGATAAAGCCACTGGTTGGCAAAATATCTACAGAGTAAACCACGGAACACGAGGGTTTTGAATCCATGGCAAGCGAGGCATTGTTATCTCCCGTTACCCAGGATCTCTATGACCATGATAGGTTTAGCACTTTCCTATGAATATAATATAGTCTGAGTATCAGAGAAGGAAAGGAATCCTTTTGAGGATCCCAGAGGAAATGAAGTCACTTTGACTTTGTTGTGCAAGAACTTTTTTGGGGGGTTATCCTAGGTAATTTACACTTGTTAAAGTATGCAATAAAAATCACAGTAAACAGGTGATATCACAATAATCAAAATAATCACAATGAAAATTAATAGTGAAATTCCAGGTGTTTTTGTAATTTTTCACATTATCAATCAGTAGTAAAAGTAATACTATTCCTTGATAATGTGGGAAATCACAAAAGTGCTTGGAATTTCACTATATTTTTCACTGATTATTTTGCATGGTCAACTATGTATGATAATTGTAGTTAGGTATATTTGCACCTAAATAAACTTACCGTGGCACAGTGGAATATTATTATTGCATTCAGGAGGAAGTCCTAAACCCATAGGGTTCATAAGTGCTTGGGGAATGGGATACAATCAAGTTCATTACTAGGAGGAGGATAGCTCCAATTCCACAGATCAAGAGCCCTTCACTGGTATCAAAGCACCTTAAATGGAGTGAAGGGCTCTTGATGCAAGGGTTTGAAGATGTCTGTGAGAGTAGCAGCACTTCATATGAGTATAACAATAATCTTGTTACAAATGTGTACTTTAATCACGATTAGCAACTCGGACTAATAAAATGTAAATATTTAAAGAACTGTAAAAAGTTGTTTCTGTTAATAAACTTTATGGTAACAGTTTCCTTATCCATGATTTCAGCACCTACACAATGTCAAAACTTCCAACCACCGTTAGCCGTCTTAGGTTGCCTCAAGGCTCGAAGCTGAAAGCTCCAGGATCACCCCTGAAGCGACAAGGCAGTGGTAGTGGAATTTCATCGCCGGCAAAGAGAGGCAGGCTTAGTTCATCCACCTCCAATGGTATGCATGAAGTGGTCATGGAATTGTATTATATTTACTGTTGCAGTGCAGGCTTACCTTATATCAGTGGTGGGATTAGAAAATCTTAGTTTCTAATCCCACTTTAAATAAATATATTTTCTGTACTAGGCAGTGTATGTTTGTTGAATTAAGAGTTATTACAATACAGCATACAATACAGCCGGGCTCCGAGAGTAGTGAAACTCTCGAAACTCTTCAAACTCTTCAAAGGTAACTAGAATACAGGAAAAATAATTTTAAAGCACAGTACTTGCCAATTACTGTAGCTAACTGAAACCTTTCTGGCACTGATAGTCATGGAGTGAATGCTGGAGTTAATGGTTGGCTGTGATTCTGGCACATTGATTTTGATATTTGATCCAAAATGAGCAGAAAAGCATAAAAACTTTTTCATATGGTACAATAATTGACTATAGACTCAGAATAATTTCTTAGCAGCTTTACATATATACTTCACAAGTTTCACTTAGCTCCTTGCAGACAGACAGTGCAAGCTGCAGAAGAAGATAGGCCTTTGTCTATGATGATTTCACTATTTTTTTTTTTTCATTTTTGTCAGATCTCCATAAAATATCCAATTAAATGTCCAGAATTGTGGTCTTCCTTGGCTTAGGACCACCAGGGCATTTCTTTCTACCAGTGGATGTGTACTGCTTGGCACGATTAGTCGTTAAATAGTGTTGAAATGGGGGAGAAGCTTTGAATAACACACACAACACAAAATATTTGACTTAAGAAATCGTAATGACACGATTGCAAATAAACCATACCCCCGGCCGGGATTGAACCCGCGGTCATAGACGCGACGGGCTGGAGTTTTGAGACTCTATGACCGCGGGTTCAATCCCGGCCGGGGGTATGGTTCACAAAATATTTATTCTTCCCTATTTTTTAAAAAATGAAATGAAGTCTTGGCACAAGTCTACTCTAAATAGTAGCTAGCCAGGCAGGTAGCTCACCTCATTGTTAAAACCTAACACTGCTGTATCTCTGGCCTGATTTGGGTTTTGCCACAAACATTGAACCAATAGATGAGGTACATGAATGCAAATTGAAATCAGGGCAAGTTACCTCCCTTTTCCCTCCTGCCAGTTCTACGAGGTATTTGGAATTGGGTCAGTTTATTTTGAGGTAAGGAGGAAGGGAAGGAGGATTAAGTTATTTGTAGGCATATAGTAGATCCTGCATGAAAAATTAAGCTATCAGCTGACCATCCAGTGTTGACTTGACAGTAAGCTATTTCCAGTCTAAGAAGTGATGTCTTGGACAACTGCGGGGTCAGTGTTTCCTGAACCATTAAGAGATCTGTGTTATGTGATTAGTATGTCTATATATGAAGGGATAGACCATGTTATTTTATGCTAATTTGCAGATTAAATACATGAAAGTAGCTTAGTCTAGATCAAGGTATGTATTTCCAGCCAGTTAGCTGTACTGCTTTAAAGCAAATTCTTGCTTTGAGACAGATATCCAGATCTTGGAATACAGTACTGTACTGTGTCTACTTACCAGTTGATAACAGGGATCATTGTCCAATATCTGGCCTCCTCAGTGATGATCTGAGTACTGTATATTTCTTAAATTAGTTCTGTTTCTGAACAGAACCTGAAGATTCAGCACCAGAGATGCGACCACCTGCAAGGCGAGTTGCTCGACCCACTGTTACTGGTACACTTCGTAGGTAAGCTACTAGTTTGTTGCAAATCATGTGACTAATAGCCTATAATTGACTTAACAAAGTTAACTTGTATATAACCTTTGGCTTTGCTGTACATCAAAATTCTTGATGTAAATTATTTTATTTGTAGTTAATATTTTTTAATTTTTTGCAGATCAGCTTCTATGGCTAATGTATCAGTGAATGGACTAAGAGATCGGAATTCTAGCAAGAGTAACTTAGCCCAGTCAAAGATAGGAGCATCAACATTAAATTTTTCTGGCCGCCCTTCAAACATATGTGCTTCTACTGCTCTAAGGTCATCTGGTAAGTATTGCAGCAGTGGTGCATGGGTAACCTCATCTCATTACACCTTTAACTCTTACTCTGTAAATTACTTTGTGTATGTTTCCAACATTTTCTTTCTTGATATTTAGCTACATGACAAAACTTCTAGTGAACTGTACTAATGGAGCAAATAATGGGAGATGACTCCACCAGTTCAAGTTATTCAAACTGCTAGAGAGACTTAAGTGGCCACTTCTCTGACAGCTCTAAAATGCAACTCACAAACTCCAATTAGCTCCTTGTTATATGTTAGGTGAATAGGTGTATACAGTGCTTCTTGCTTCAGGATCTTAATAGTGCAGTCTGTAAACTGCTTAATTGGTGCCGTTTCATTGATGTACCTCAACTCATGCCTATGCAGATGACTGCACTCTAACATTTACTTAAGCAAGAGAGGAAATGTTAGCTGCTCATAGGAACATTTTTCTTAACAAATAGAGGTAGATCAATTGAGTGAATTACAAGAGGATGTAGTAAGTCCCTCAACCATTAAAAATTTAGGTAAAATTACATAATGAACAAATTATTAAAGACGGGACACCATGAGCATTGCTTTGCTCCCGTAGGTACAAATAGGTAATTACATCAGTCCATTACTGTATATCAACCTGATAAAAATGATGACAGGTTATACTTGCTTCTGAGAAAACAAAAGATGGTGATGTCTAGACAACATGATGTTGCTAAAGCAACTGTAGTGAGAATTAATGGAAGAGTCATAGAGCCCAGCTGTGAAGTTGATATTCTTGGAGTGACATGTGACTCGGCACCTCAGCCAGGTGTCACATCAGCCAGACTATGATAGCTATGTAGGCCAGCAAGCCACTAGCAGCAACAGCCTGGTTGATCTGGCAGTCAACAAGGCTAGTAAATAATGTGGTGATACCAAGAGACTGAGTTCTAAGGACACTTGTGTACAGTTCAGAACATTTATTAAAGGAAGACTTTTGCCATGAGTGGCTTCATGTCCTGGTCATTGCTGTCTTCCCATTGTGGATGAGGATATTCTTGGCTAGGAATTTGATACATAGGGTTTCTCATCAGTTATTGTTTTTTTATGTTTGTTTGGGAAATGATTATCTAATTTGTTTGGATAAGCTAAAAATATGTTGCTAAATGCTTACATATTTCTTGTAAGCTACTGTAGATGTGTCATTAATATAATCTTTGGGGCCAGTGTGGTTACTTTATATTGGTTTGTTTTGTGTAAATTCTTGAATGGGGGGAGAGAGAGAATGGGCAAGAATGAATGGGAGAAAAATGGGGAGAGGAAGAGGAAGGGGAGAGATAAGGGGGAGAAAGGGGGAGGGAGAGAGAAATTGTTGGAGAGAGATAATGAGAAAATAAGAGAGAGTATGAGAATAAGAGATTGAGAATGGAAGAGAGAGAATTGAATAGAATCAATGAGAATGTATAGATATTGAAAGATATGTAATGAGGGTAAGAGAGAGGAGACTACAGTAAGTGTAAGAAAAGAATTATTTAGAAGACAGTAGCTATCATTAAAGAAATAATTCACAAGATAGACTGAAACCCCAATTTTCTGTGCCATAGATTTTTTTTAAGAGCTTGAAGGTATGAGCACCACATTCTCCTTGTCTCAGTATCCATGGTAAGCAGTGTGTCTACACTAGCACTGCTAACGTCAATAATTTAGTTGCCACTCCTAAACATGAATGTATTTTGTGGTATTAAATATTGAGTGGGTAGGTATGATGGAATATGACTGGGAAACATGGCTAGCTTCATACTCGGTGACTTTTGTGGGAAGGGACTTTATGTATTTTTATCATGTATTTAACTCTTGGAGTAGTTTAAGAGCACATGACTTTTCCTCCTTGTAATTCATGAAATAATTTAACAGTACACTGCTTGTTTCCACCATGTAGTTCATGGAGTAACTTAACAGCTTACTGCTTGTACCCTCCATGTAACTCAGAATAATGTAGCTGCACAATGCATATGTTCCCACTATGTAACTTTAGAATAGCAAATCAACACACTGCTTATGTTCCCACCATGTAATTTCTACATAAAAAGTGTGAAGTGCGCTGCACGTGTTCTCACTACATAATTCTTACATGATGGCATAATAGCGCTGGGTGTACTATGTTAAATTAAAATGTTGGGGTTAAATGGTAGTATGTGGCACGTGAGTGTTGAGTGTATTGGCGTTTGTGGCTAGCCGTGTCACTCAGTGATCACTTGGCAGTGATGAAAACATATTCTCTCACACCAAATTGACCATACCATTTTTTGTGCTCTTTAAACTTTCCATGATAGGCCAGGCTGATAGAAAGTGGCCATCATATAGTCTTTATATGAATGTGATAGAGAATGACTTCCTTATGGTACTAACTTGTATTATTTGTAGTAGTAAGTAGTAGTATATACCAAATATAAGGATTTACATACATGTAGTGTGTGTGTGTGTGTGTGTGTGTGTGTTAGTTACCATTTTGTCCTAGGCACATGTCGATTAGACACTAGGCCTGTTTGTGTGTATGTGTGTGTATCTGTGTGTCTGTCTGTGTCTGTCTGTCTGTGTGTGTCTGTGTCTGTCTGTCTGTGTGTCTGTCTCAGTGTGTTTCTGTGTGTGTTTCTGTGTGTGTTTCTGTGTGTGTTTCTGTGTGTGTTTCTGTGTGTGTTTCTGTGTGTGTTTCTGTGTGTGTTTCTGTGTGTGTTTCTGTGTGTGTTTCTGTGTGTGTTTCTGTGTGTTTCTGTGTGTGTTTCTGTGTGTTTCTGTGTGTGTTTCTGTGTGTGTTTCTGTGTGTGTTTCTGTGTGTGTTTCTGTGTGTGTTTCTGTGTGTGTTTCTGTGTATGTGTCTGTGTGTGTGTGTCTATGCATGTGCACATACATATATACACATACTCATGTTCATAGTTTACCGGAACTATAAGCACGTCATTTCAAATATTTAGAGGTTATTGACGAGTGCTCACTTAACCTTGTCCTATATCCCATTATTATTACTATTATTATTATATCAAGGGGAAGTGCTAAACCTGTAGGGGGTCATACAGTGCATGAGAGTAGAAGGTAATCAGGTTTGATCCAAGGAAACTGAGAGTAGCTCCAAATACATAATTAAACAACCATCCAAGCCCCTCCATTTAGTTTAATATCTTTATTATGCACCTCATACCCATCCTGTGGGTGGTAGTCATAAGATTACAAAGGTACATAATGGGTCCAGGGACTGGATCCCAAAGTTATGATAGCTGAACTAGTTACAAAGGTAATGAACTCCTGGTAGATCTGGTCACAATCATGGCAAGTTACAAAGGTAATGAATCAGCCTCACTCCTATACATGGTTACAGTCATGAATAAATTATAAAGTAATGAACCACTGGTACATCCACACCTGGTCACAATTGTAATGAGTTATAAATACAAATATTAAGTGGGTCATACACCCACACTAGCATGCACGTGCACATACACACGAGGGCGCACGCACAGATATGTGCACACGAGCGTACAAATATATGCACACACACACACACACACACACACACACACACACACACACACACACACACACACACACACACACACACACACACACACACACACACACACACACAAGACTAGTCCCAGAGCTAAGAGGTATGTCCTATGAGGAGAGGTTAAGGGAAATCAACCTGACGACACTGGAGGACGTGAGAGATAGGGGGGACATGATAACGACATACAAAATACTGAGAGGAATTGACAAGGTGGACAAAGACAGGATGTTCCAGAGATTGGACACAGTAACAAGGGGACACAGTTGGAAGCTGAAGACACAGATGAATCACAGGGATGTTAGGAAGTATTTCTTCAGCCACAGAGTAGTCAGTAAGTGGAATAGTTTGGGAAGCGATGTAGTGGAGGCAGGATCCATACATAGCTTTAAGCAGAGGTATGATAAAGCTCACGGCTCAGGGAGAGTGACCTAGTAGCGATCAGTGAAGAGGCGGGGCCAGGAGCTCGGACTCGACCCCCGCAACCTCAACTAGGTGAGTACAACTAGGTGAGTACGTGTACACACACACACACACACACACACACACACACACACACACACACACACACGCAAACACACACACACACACACACACACACACACACACACACACACACACACACACACACACACACACACACACACACACACACACACACACACACACACACACACACACACACACACACACACACACACACACACACACACACACACACACACACACACACACACACACACACACAGAGCTAGCAAAGTCAGGGTATTTCTCCAGAATGGTCTGTAATATACCACTGTGGATAAAATACTTTGCCATTTCTTGAACATTTCTGAGTGAGTTGTTTCTAAATTCATTAATTTGATCACACTCCAGTACATAGACGCAGGGTGTGACAATAGTCCATCTGGCAAAGTTTACATTTCGTTTGGTCTACATCTGGTGGTGGTGATTTAACCTGCCATAGATACTTGTAACCCAGCCGGAGCCGGGCGGTAGTGACATCCAAGAGTCTGCTTATCTTGTTGGATGCACCATAGACATGTGGCTCCTCCTGCATGATGGAATGATGATAGATAGACTGACTTGTGTCAATCTCCCTAAGTCTTAAGTCAATAAAATTCTTTTCGTATTATTGTTCTCAAACTGCTAACTGACAACCCAGGATTGTAATCTACCCCCTCTTTGAAAGCATACAGCTTAGCCATTTTATCAGTTCTATCATGCATCTGAAGTCCAATGTGAGATGGAATCCACAGCATGTGCACTCTGACTCCACTGTCCACAATTTTACCATACCTATGTCTGGCTTCTGACACAAGCATGCCACAATTTATACTTAATGAGTTGAGAGCATTTATGGATGACAGAGAATCAGTTACAATTAAAGTGTCAACCTTAGATACATGGATGCATTTGAGTGCAAGGAGTATGGCAAACAGTTCTGTTTGAAGGGTAGAGGCCCAGTTATTGATGCGTGCTCCAATTTCTTTATGAGAGCCATCACTGTATGACAACAGCAGCACTACCAGCTGCACCAGTGGACTGGTGAACAGAACCATCAACGTAAATAATTTGTGAAAGAGTGTTCTGTGTGACTAAGTTATCAGTACAGCTTAAGGCATCATGTTTGGCTTCAATACGAAGCTTTGGTTGTGATTTAAGAAGAGTTTTGGGGGGAAATGGAGGAATGGTAGTTTGGAATGGGGTAATATCCCTTGGAGCAGGGAAATGTCTCTGTTGTCTAACTTGACATAGATCACGTAGCTGGTTTATGCGGAGGTCAGTTCCAGTTTTTTCGATCCATCTGGAAGGATGTTCACCAGTGCTGAGGAAAGTTTGGAGGGCTTCTGTGCAGGGGTTTGAATGGGCTAACCTAAGCATATTGACCCCAATAAGGATATTTCTTTCAGTAACATGATCTCTAATGCTTGGAATATTAAGTTCTTTCCGCATATTTAAAATTTTGGCAGTATGAGGGCATCCTAGGATGATCCTCATTGCTTCGTTTTGCAGTTTTTCCAGCCCTCCAAGCTTCCAGTCAGACACGAGTGCAAGTAGTGGCGCTGCATAATCAACCAATGATCTAATATAAGCAAGATATATCATTTTCACAATTTTAACATTAACTCCATACCTGGGGTGAAAACCTGCCACAACTTTAAGTGCTCTCAGCCTTTCTTTGTATTGGCGACAAGGTTTCGTTACAACAGGTCCAAGTAGTGGGACCTCAAAGCCTAGATACCTGTATCTGCTTACATATTCTAGAAGAAACCCATCATGCAACTGGATCTGACGAACTGTGCCTCTCTGTCGAGGAGGACGCCTGTTGAGTGTCTTTGTTTTATCCCCTGAGATTATTAACCCCAGGTCCTGACATGAGGCTAGTACATGATTAAGAAAGTTTTGGGTGTTGGAGAATCTGGTGGTGTGAATCATTATATCATCAGCAAAACTAACCATATAATGATGAGGCTGGCTAGGCATAGCATTAAGTAAGGCATTAATCAGAATATTGAAAAGGGTGGGACTAAGCACACCTCCCTGTGGGGTTCCTAATTCAAAATCTTTAGTTACACTTCTATGTCCCTGGAACAACACAGACGACTTTCTGTTGGACAGGTAACCTTTAATCCAGCGGAGAAGCCATCCTCCAACATCCATTCTGGCAAGTTCACTAATGATTACATGTCGGTTGGCTACATCAAAAGCGGATTTAAGGTCAAGGAACGTAGTGTATGAGCTGTCAGTGTGCAAAGTGAGAAAGTTGGTAATGCAATGATCCACACTCGATCCATGCATGAAGCCATGCAACCGGGGAGACAAGAATTGCTTAATTCTGTGCATAAGACGATTAAGAATCACCCTTTCGAATGTTTACACAAGAAGCTAGTAAGGGATATTGGGCGAAATGAGTTTTGTTGATTGGGCTTCGGAATGGGAATAATGAGGCTGTTGGTCCATGATTTAGGGAGCTCCCCAGTGACATAGCTCATGTTATATAATTCAAGTAAAGGATTACCTGGTACTTGACACAGCAATCTGAGTATGTTGTAAGTAATACCATCCTCACCAGGCGACGTGGAGTTGCCCTTAGTTAGTGCTGCATCAAGTTCATAATTAGTGAAAGGAATGTTGCAGTCATCTGCCTTGCTGAGCATAAAACAAACAAGCCTCTCCCTTGCATCATATTTGTCCATTAATTTTGCCTGTGTGGTACTAGGAAGATTGTCATAGCTAGATGTAGCAGCCCAAGCACTGACTAACTCATTTGCCCTATGCAAGGGATGAGGGTGCGCAATCTGCCCAGTTCTGTTACCCTTAATTCTATTTATGTCCCTCCATGCCCGGCTAAGTGGGGTGTGAGCATTGACAAATTGTTCCCAGACTGTTTGCCGCAGCTCTGTCATACGCTCTCTGGCAGCAGCAAGGGCAGTTTGGAAGAGGCTCAGCATTTCAGGGGTACGACGGTTTCTATAGGCTAGGCCTAGTCTGCGAGCAGTACGTTTCAGTGTTCAAAGTTTAGAATCACTGTAATAGGTATGGTTTTTATAAGACTTATGATTATTATGGAAATCATTTGGATTTAGAGTAGTAGGAGGTTTCAGTGGCGGCTCTAAGAAGTTCTGAATACTGCTCACAAGGTCATTGTTAAAAGTCTCGACAGAGATACACTCATAGGAATTATACCAGTCAGTCACATGTGCAACAAAGTCATCATGCTGATCAGGGGGAATATTAAAACGTTTCCGTTTGAATATCCCACCAGGGAGGATAGTATTACCGATATCTAGGGAGGTTAGCCTTGGGAAATGATCTGACGATATATCTGTTACAATGGAAGACTCACAACTGGCAGAAGTAATGTGGAAGTTCAGGCACAGATCAAGGATGCCTCCATAGATATGTGTGGGTTCAAGGTCACCTACAATTTGCACATTATCATGACTGTTTAAGAGTGACAACAGTTGATTACCATTACGATTACCAAACTGTGAGTTTCCAATGCTTTTGTGTCTTGCATTATAATCACCAATAATAAGAATAGGCTCAGACTGAGTGAAGGGATTTTTTTTTGTTGACAGAATGATCACGTTGACCCTGATCTAAATCTCCATAATCTAACACCCAATCAAAACTTATTGGAAAGTAACTGCCTTTATTACACAGCACCACAAGCCAGCACTATCCTAAACACTGTTCAAAGTCTATCAGTTCTTAACTACAACATCAGGTCCTTAAGCAAACACTATGATGACCTCCTGGCACTCCTTGAGTCACTAAAGGCACCCTTCTCCTGCATTATTCTTACTGAGACCTGGCTTAAGCAGGACACAATAGATATCTACCCACTACCAGGATACACAGTAGTTCACAACTGCAGACCATACCAAGCTGGGGGTGGTATTGCAATCTATTACTTTAACCAACTATCTTGTATTAGCACCACTTGCTTTAGTGATGAATATGGGGAATACATTTTTGCTAATTTTACTGTAAAAAACCCTAAGACGCCTATAACAATCGGTGCCATTTACCAGGTACCCCACACAAACATCCCAAATTTCAGTGAGAAATTAAAGGCACTAATAACAAACAGACAAATGAACAAGCACCACTTTCTCTTAGCTGGAGACTTCAATATCAACCTTGGCCTACCAGATGATCAGCCTGTAACTAATTTCACCAACAATATGAACAACACACTTCTCATGCTGACAATAACTAAACCAACCAGGCTGACTGAGACAAGTGCAACCATCATAGACTACATATGGACCAATATAAAGCCCCCCTTAAATCAGGGATAATCACAGACAGCATTACAGACCACTACCCTTCGTTCCTCTTAACAAACATTAGTAAACCACCACTGGAATACAACAGTTTCATTTAGACTCCATGACGAGGCCTCAATAAGGAATTTTACAGCAGACCTAGGGACTGTTGACTGGCCTACAGAATTCTCCGAGGCCAGTGGTGTTGACGATTGGACAGACATTTTTCTTAACAAATTACTTAGACTATACAGCAAACATTGTCCTTTAAAAACAAAACAGATCATGAATAAACGGCTCAGTTGCTCATGGCTAACCAGCAGCATTCTGAAATCCATTGATAAGAAACACCAATATGAAAAGCAATATAGACAGGGCTTAATACACAAAGATATTCTTAAACACTATTCATCAGTTCTCACCAAAGTAATAAAGAAAGCCAAACAACTGTACTACTCAAGCAGATTCACTGACACAAGAGGAGATATAAAAAAGACCTGGAAAACACTTTCCGAGATTCTGGGAACCCACAAACAAAAAACCAAGAATATTGTCCTAACTAAACCTAATGAAACACCACTGCATCCCACCGATACAGCTAGCAAGATAAATGACTTCTTCTCAACCATAGGATCTAATCTTGCCAGTAAAATCCCACGTACCAACACTCATGCCGGGGACTACCTAGATGGGAATTTCCCAAATTCCTTCTGTCTTGTACCAACTGAGCCCACGGAGGTCACCGCGATTATAAAGTCACTTAAAAATAACTCGGGGAATCTGTCTCATGTCCCACCATTATTGTACTAGTGAGCGGCCCATGTCCTTTCGCATGCTATTACATTACTTTTTAACAAGTCACTAGAAACTAGCACTTTCCCGACACTACTCAAGACAGCAAGGGTTACACCAATACATAAAGGTGGTGACCCTACAGATGTAAACAACTATAGCCAATATCAAACTTAACATTGCTATCCAAAATCTTTGAGAAACTCGTGCACAGGAGACTATATTCATTTATAACAAAAAAAAGGCACAATACCGTGACTGGAACAATACACAAATAACCCGCACATAAAAGAGAGAAGCTTACGACGACGTTTCGGTCCGACTTGGACCATTGACAAAGTCACACTAACCAGAGGTGGAGCAGGACGGCTCTATATAGGCAGGAAGAGGTGGTGGTAGTAGTAGTAGTACAAGAGTTGTATATAATACCGACAAGATGAAATTAAGATACATGCACAACACCCGGGCATCCCCATCATAGACGTTTCGCCATCCAGCCAGCCACTGGATGGCGAAACGTCCACAACAAAGACAACCAGACGCCGCACATGTGTCTTAATTTCATCAGTAGTTGTAGTAGTAGTAGAAGAAGAGGTAGTAGTAGTGGTAGTGGTAGAAGTGGGAAATAAAAAGGACAAGCCAGTCAAATACAAAGGAAGGGGAGCACTGCAAGAGAGCTAGATGCCCACAGAGGGAGAGCAAGCGCACAGAGGTCCGTGAAAGGGAAGTGGTGAAATAAATGAAGAAGGAACAGAAACACGAGACATGAGAGAGAAAAAGACAACCCAGAGGAGCAAAGGAAAGAGGAAAGGGGAAGAGGAAGAAGAAGAAAAAGAAAGAAAAAATGAGGATTCAGGTTAAGTCACGGGTGTTCTGAAGTTTGGAGCATTTTACAATGTAGTGGGAGAGGAAGGCATCTACAGAGACGAAGCCAGGGCACTCCCTTCCTGATCATACCCGTCTCCTACTTCAACAGCTCATTCTTTCTACTAAATCACAGGTTGAAGATGCCTTCTTTACTTTCCGTCAACGTCAACGCGCGCTCTTTGCGGCTCTATCACAGGATCTCTGTAACCTTCTCTCTACCATTGCCTTTGACACTGCTGGCCTGAATGCACAAATTCATTCTTCCAAACTACAAAATAAACTTCAACGTCTCATCTCAGCTAGCCCTTCGTCTAAATTCTCCCTCACTGACTGTGTTACTAATCTGTCTTCTGTCTCACTCTCTCAGTATGAGCTTGAACTTCTTGGTTTTGGCCTTTCCTTTGCCACTTCGCCTACTCCTTGCGCTGGTATTTCCCTGATTAGCTCTTTTGATTCCTTTTGTCAATCTCGTTCCGTAATCTTCCTGACTTGTCCACTTTTCGTGGTGCTCTCCTTCCTGCTCTTGTTAGTCTGTTTTCTAAGAATCACCACCTTCCACGCCGTTACCAACTTGCCCTTTCTTCTCTTAAATCCAACACTAACATTGTCATACTATCTTCTGACAAAAGTAATTCGGTAGTTATCCTTGATCGCGAGGATTACCTCCGTAAAGCTGATGTCTTGCTCTCTGATTCACGCACCTACACTCCTCTTGTTTCCAACCCTCTTGATCGCATCAAGAGAACTTTCAACAAAAAACTAAGGACTCTCTCCGACCTCTGTCCTCCTGACTTTGACCTTGTTCAACGGTTTCGTGTCATCTGTCCCTCTCTTCCCTATTTCTATGGCCTTCCCAAAACTCATAAACCTGATATTCCTCTTCGTCCTATCATATCCTCTAGAGGTTCTGTCTCTTATTCTCTTGCTTCTTGGCTGACCAAAACCCTCACTCCCTTTCTTGGTACTTTTTCTCCTGCCCACCTCCGTCACTCTCAAGACTTCATTGAACGGGTTCGCTCTCTCCCAACCTGTAAGATGCTTAGTCTTGACGTTGAGTCCCTCTTCACCAATGTCCCTCTTGATGATGTCCTTGATTTCCTTAGAGAGAAGGCCCATGAAGGGTTTCTTTATCTCCCTATCCCCACTGACGTCTTTCTTGATCTGATCCGCCTCTGTGTGGACTCTAACTCCTTTTCCTTCCATGGGAAATATTATTCTTAAACCTTCGGTGTCGCTATGGGCTCTCCTCTCTCTCCTGTCCTTGCTAATCTTAACATGGAATACTTCGAGACTGTTCTTCTTCCTACCCTCGATGTGCAACCTTCACTCTGGCTCCGCTATGTGGATGACATCTTTGCTTTGTGGCCTCATGACTCCAGTCTCTTCCAACCTTTTCTTGAAGCTCTTAATAATCTTGCCCCTTCCATTAAGTTTAAAGCTGAATGGGAATCTAATTCCTTGCTTCCTTTCCTTGATGTCCATGTCCACCGCTCAGATACAGGTTTTTCCTTTTCCGTTTACCGTAAACCTATGCACAGTGGCATGTACATTCACTACTTTTCCTATCATGCTTCCCCTGTCAAGAAAAGTGTTCTTATCTCCCTCTTTCTCCGTGCCCTCCACATCTGTGATCCTCAGTTCATTCCAGCAGAAATTTCCACTCTTCATAATTCGTTCTCCCGTCTTGGCTACCCTTCCCATTTCATAGACTCTGCCCTCTCACGTGCTAAATGCAATTTCTTCTCTCCCAAACTCTCTACTCATGAGAACTCTTTTATCCTCTGCCTTCCCTACATTTCCGGTCTTTCTAATCTCAACAATTATCTCCGTCCCTTAGACATCAAGCTTACCTTCTGCCAGACTAACACTCTTCGCACTAATCTCGTTCATACCTCTCCTCTCTCTTCAGATGTTCCTGGTGTCTACTCTATTTCTTGCTCCTCCTGTCTTCTTCAATACTTCGGAGAAACTGGTCGATCTCTTTCTGACAGACTTAGGGAGCACAAAAATAGTGTTAGGCTTGCCGACACTAACAATGCTCTTTTCTGTCACGTCAGAGATCATAGCCATCCTATTGACTGGTCTTCTGCTAAAACTGTCTTCCCTACTTCCAACTCGAACAGTCACCGTCTAGTTGAATCCTCTCTAATACACAACTTTCCTTGTATGAACCTTAGCCCTGGCTTCGTCTCTGTAGATGCCTTCCTCTCCCACTACATTGTAAAATGCTCCAAACTTCAGAACACCCGTGACTTAACCTGAATCCTCATTTTTTCTTTCTTTTTCTTCTTCATCCTCTTCCCCTTTCCTCTTTCCTTTGCTCCTCTGGGTTGTCTTTTTCTCTCTCATGTCTCGTGTTTCTGTTCCTTCTTCATTTATTTCACCACTTCCCTTTCACGGACCTCTGTGCGCTTGCTCTCCCTCTGTGGGCATCTAGCTCTCTTGCAGTGCTCCCCTTCCTTTGTATTTGACTGGCTTGTCCTTTTTATTTCCCACTTCTACCACTACCACTACCACTACCACTACTACTACCTCTTCTTCTACTACTACTACTACAACTACTGATGAAATTAAGACATGTGCGGCGTCTGGTTGTCTTTGTTGTGGACGTTTCGCCATCCAGTGGCTGGCTGGATGGCGAAACGTCTATGATGGGGATGCCCGGGTGTTGTGCATGTGTCTTAATTTCATCTTGTCGGTATTATAAACAACTCTTGTACTACTGCTACTACTACTACTACCACCACCTCTTCCTGCCTATATATAGCCATCCTGCTCCACCTCTGGTTAGTGTGACTTTGTCAATGGTCCAAGTCGGACCGAAACGTCGCCGTAAGCTTCTCTCTTTTATGTGCGGGTTATTTGTGTATTATATTCATTTATAATGGCACAAAACATACTCAACCCCTGCCAGTTTGGATTCAGGAAAAATAAAAGTACTAATGATGCAATTGTAAAAATGCTATACCTGCTTTACACAACATTGGAAAATAAAGAATATCCGCTAGGAATTTTTATTGACCTAAGAAAAGCTTTTGACACAGGTCACGGCATCCTACTCCACAAACTTGACCATTATGGTATAAGAGGCCATGCGCTTGCATATTTCAAATCCTACCTTACTAATAGGTATCAGTATGTCACCATTAAAGACACAGCCTCATCAACACGGCCACTTGATACTGGAGTTCCGCAGGGAAGTGTCCTTGGTCCCCTGCTCTTCCTCATTTACATCAGTGATCTTCCAGACATCCCAACACCTGAAACCCTCTCTCTTTGCTGACGACACGACTTATGACATCTCCCACCCTATTCTTGCCACCCTCAACACCATTGTTAACGAGGAGCTGCTCAAAATATCGACTTGGATGACAGCCAATAAACTTACACAACACTGACAAAACCTACTATATTATGTTTGGTAGCAGAGCAGGTGTTGCGCAGCTTAACATTAAGATCGACAAGACTCTAATTGCCAGACATAATGAGGGCAAATTCCTAGGCCTATACCTCGACAACAACCTGACTTTCATCACCCATACCCAACACATAAAAAAATTATCCAAAAGGGTTGGGATCCTCTCCAAGATATGATACTACGTGCCGCAAACTGCCCTTCTCACGCTATACCATTCACTCATTTATCCATACCTCACCTATGCTATTTGTGCTTGGGGATCAACTGCAGCAACACACCTAAAGCCAATAATACCCCAACAAAAAGCCGCAGTAATAATAATCACTGAATCCCATCCCCCCCCCCCCCCCCCCAACAATTCATAGATCTAAACTTACTCCCTGTTCAGAACATCCACACTTACTACTGTGCAATCTGCATCTACAGGACCTTAAATTCCAATATTAACCTTGACCTAAAATGCTTTCTTGATAGTTGTGACAGGACCCACAGGCATTGCACCAGACAAACATCTCTATGACATTCCCCGTGTCCGACTAAACCTTTACAAAAATTCAATGTATGTCAAAGGGCCTAAAATTTGGAACACCCTACCTGAAAGCTCTAGAACTGCAGACACATTCATCACTTTCAAAACTACCGTTAGACAACATTTTATCTCCCTGATACACTCTGACAACTAACTGCATGAAAACCACCTGTTTGCACACTCACTCACTCACCCATTTGACTATAAACACAGAAATACGAATCTTAATCATAAAATAATGAATCCCAACTAGTCATAAGTTTGCCTGTGATACTCCAATATAGAACCTGTGTATTGTGCCAAAACAAAAGCATTCACATTGCTAAACTCACAAACTAGCCTTAATACCAACTCACTCCATAATCTTTAATAATTTAGAGTTAAGAATTAATCTAAGTCTGCCCGAAATGCCTAGCCATGCTAGGTGTCCTAGTGGCCCCCTCTGTAATTAGTATTTCATAACCTGTAAACCACATAATATCCAAAACCTGTAAACCCCACATTTTAATCTTTATAGAGAAGAAACTTGATTGATTGATTGATTGATTTTATCTTAGAAATTGCTCTGGGAATGTTTAGAATATTACATTTGACTTAACTTGATGCCCACATCCAAAAGCATAACATGAAATAACCAGTGTAGAGGCTTAGAGAAATGAGAGAAATCTCTCCTGTATGTGTTCTGTCAACTTTCCTATAAAGCTTCTCTATATTTTTTTATTTTGTAAATGTGACTGAAAATTTTCCTTCAAAACTGAATAGCTTATGAAAAATTTCCTCAAAAGCTGAAAAGCACATACCTGGAGGAGTATACCTGGAGGGTGTTCTAGGGGTCATTGCCCCCACACCCTTGTCCAGAATTGAATAGAACGTGCAGTGAAGACCTTTCCACAAGCTATTCAGTTTTGGTTGTATATTTTCAGTTACATTTACAAAAAAAATCACTAAATGATCTTTGTAAGTAAGCTGACTGGATGCAGCAACAGCTTAGTTGACCAGGTAAGCACCAGGCTAGCCTGGCCCAAGGCTGGGCTCTGGGAGTAGAAAAACTCTCAGAACTCATCAAAGGCATATCAGAGGAAAGATAAAGGTATGTGGTCATCAGTGTGGCTTCACATCTGGTATAACTGATTTAGTGACAGTGTTGTATGCAGAACCTCAGTACACTAAGATGGGAGCTAAGTTTAGTACTGCACTAGGAGCCAGGACAACTTGTGTGATTGCTTGAATATCAAGGTATATTCATCATCTGTACACAGTAATCATTTTGTGTTTAGGTGTGATTTTAAATAAAATTGTGTTTTAATAGTTTATTTTTATGAAAAGCTGAAGAAATTATTTCCTGAAATGTAAATAAGCCAAATTTGAGACTGCTTCAAAATAGAACTTTGTGACGTAATTATGGACATAAATGTCCCACTTGACAGAAGAAGAATTACATAAAAAATAATTCAGGAAAGACATTTAGTGCCTCCATGTGCCTCTGTTGAAGGATGGGTTCTGTGTGTTCGAGTGACAAAATTTTGAGTGTTCCTGAACCATGCCCTGAAGAAAAGAGCACTACAATTCTCACTAGTGATAGGAATATTGCTAGCCCAACAAGTTCTGAAGTTCCAAGGATGAACTCCATTGAAATAGGTGGACAGTTGATAGATCTTAGACTTCCAGAATGTGGAAGATTAATTGTTGAGGCTTTACTGAGCCTACAAGGTAAATTATTTGCATGTGTTGTATTATCAGCTTTGTAATGCTGCATGTTGAGCTGCACTCACTCTAATTATTTTTAAATGTGATCACCTAATTCATTACTCCTGTGTGGAAGTATAATCAACAGTAACATTTATACTGTATGAGTATGTACAGTATTATTGGTTTTGAACATATCAACCATCTCCCACCAGGGTAGTGTGACCTGAAGATTTTGATTTGTTTACTTTCCCTGTCTCCCTGCTGCTGGGTCACCTTAATGCAGAGGTGGTGTTTGAGAGGTTTGTCTACAGGAAAAAGGCTTCTCTGGGAGGTGGATCCAACTCAATATTGGGTAGTGTTCTGACTATAAGCCCAGCATCTCTTCTTTTTTCAGCATAGTCTGCTGTTACAGTCTATGATTTGGAGAAAAATGTGTGGATATGGTTTGTGGAATATGAATAATAAATTACATTGCAGGAACGAAAGTATGTTTCCCTATTATTCCATCACACAGAATGAGTAATGAAATATTGGTTGAGCTAAGGGACTTCATTATGGTGGCAAGGATATTGTTGAGTATTTCACTGCAGGTTCAGCAGCTGTAGAAGCTTGTAAAATCAAATTCCTGGAAAGCTGAAGTGGGGTGGAATGGGAAGAAAGTGCTTTACCCTAAATGCAATGCTGTACCCTAAAAACTGTAAATGACGGCTAATGGATTTCCAGGGTTTATCACCTTTACTGCCCATGTGCCCAATGAAGCATTTATGCTACTGTGAATGCCTCAGAAGTACTGTACTGGGAATGAATGCTGGAATGAAGAAGAGATATCTGATATGTATGTGGAAGATGCTTGAACACCATGGGCATGTTTGTAATCCTAGACTCTTCAGCCCACTACCAGCAGATTTTGAAAATATTACCGTAAGTGTAGAAGTTTTCACTGCAAATGCCAGATCAAGCTGTCTGTGACGGATGTTGAGGCAGGTGGACTGCCAATAGCAACAATTATATTGAACAAGCAATCATCACAAAAGTCTTCACCTCAGGCTAGGTTGTGAAGGTAGAAGAAAATCTCAGAACCAGTCACAAGTATATATCACAGGCATATAGACCAGCTCATGGGCAGATTTACAGTTAATCCATGGATTTTTTTTTTTTTTAGGTTTTTCTAGTTTTTTAATTTATAATGCTAATGCATCATATCACACATGCATAATGGAATTCCAGCAATGCTGTACCTCTTATGCATGACCTTTGGTGCATGTCACTCAAGTTCGGATATTTTTTTAGACGTGAATTGTGCATGCATTGATGTTTCAGGAGTAGTTGGCCGCAAACCAGGAACTAACATAACCAATCATGTCAACAATACCCACTCTTCTGTTAGCAAGAATTCCAAGACATTGCCAGCAGCCAGTAAGGACAGTGAAGAGCCAGTCACTAAAGGTAGGTTGCATACAGTTTTATATTCAGTATTTAGTGTAATTAATCAATCATTTGTGCTGCATATTCTGTTACTCTTGATCAGGGCTTCTTGGTGAATTGATGTACGTACTGTTATCCCATTTTTTTTAGAGATGCTGAATTTTATATTCTATTTTATCTGGACTAATGTTCATTGAGGACTAACACAAAGTGAGAAGATATGAACAGTTGAAGCTAAGAACTAGCAACCTTTTCAGCTTGTCTAAGGATGATAATGGGATATATAATAAAACTCCCAAATCATTCGTAGTTTAGGTGAAGTTGTGTATTTTGAGACGGCTAGTAAGACTGGTGATACATTGCAGCTCAAATAATCATTTGAATAAAACTCAGTTCTTTCATATTTAACCCTTTCAGGGTTGACAGGCCGTCTCAGAGACTTGTTCTCAGGGTTGGCCAAATTTAAAAAAAAAAAAAAAAATATTTTTTCCTAGGAAAAGATAAAGAATCTTTTCCCAATCATAATGACACCAAAAGTATGAAATTTGATGGAAAACTTACGGAATTATGCTCTCGCGAAGTTAGCGGTCTCGACGATGTTTATGCATCAGCGATTTTGCCCACTTTGAGCCCTATTTTCGGCCAATTCCAGCATACTTGTCGACAAAAATCCTAACTATTTCGCTAGAACTCCATTTTTTCTATCGAACGAGTACAAGAAGCCACCCATTTACTGATTTCAACTGTCCAATACAGTGGTCAGAATTTAGCAATTTTGCCAATTTCACACAAATTTCAAAAGATGCCAATTTCCAAATAGGGTCCAGAATAAACAAGAAAGACATTCCTGGCACTAAAATAACATTCCTTCTGTTCATTAGTCATGTCCCTATGCCCCTCTTACATTCTTTTGCTTTCCACTTTGAATTTTTATTCTCACAAAAAATAGAAGGTTTACCGTTATGCAGACTACTGCATTGGTGTAGAAATGGTATAAATAATATCAGCGCACTTGTGAAAGAATATTAGACTCACCAGTTGACGTGTATTGGACGCATAGCATGATTTGTTTACTTTTGAACTTTGGTAAAAATTGAACATTTCTGCTACTTTGAGCTCAATTTCAAGGTAATTTTCTTTGTAAAACCAGTCAAAATCATCTCAATTTCTGTAATATGTCTTCCATTCTATAAAATGAGACCAGGAAAAGCAGAATAAAATAATAAATACCATATGAAAATACAGTGCAAAGTCGCTGTTTTAATCCAAAAACACGGTCAAAGCTTTTTTTTTTCTCATTACGCACTGTGTGCTGCAGGATTTTTTTTATACCGCGCACACTGACCACATAGGCCCATTCTTTCATATGTAGGCCTACCAGCTTTCTCTCACTAGATTTGAAGGCGCTAGAATTTAGGCGTACTAGTACGTCAAAAACTCTGGCGCGTAAGCCGTACTAGTGCGGCCAAAACCCTGAAAGGGTTAATGTATCAGATGGAGTACATAGCATATGTTGGTAATTCTAAGTGTAATGTGTAATTTTGTCAAGAAAATTTAGAACTGAAGATGGAAAATTCACAGGAAACTAAATACATACACTGTTATCCTCACTTTAAAACTACATTAGCAAGAGAGTATGTATAAACAAAGGTTAACCTTCATTCTTTTGTAGGTAAACTTGCGGCAGATTCCATACTTTGCCACCTTTCAAGGGCTGAGTTTAAGTTTAGTTTGTTAGCTTTAATATCTGTTGATTAATTAAGAGTCATTAGGGTCACAAATACACTGCACCAGCTTCAGGAATGCTTAAATTCCTATGATAGAGTATGTGAACCATGCATACACAGAGAGTGAGCACCTTCTCAGTGTATGCATGGTTTATGTACTCTATCATGGGAATTTAAGCATTCTTGAAGCTGGTGCTGTGGATTTGTGACCCTAATGACTTATTTAATCAACAGATATTAAAGTTAGCAAACTAAACTTCAACTCAGTATTTGAAAGGTATGTGCACTGAGAGTAAGCAGCCTCTCGGTGCACATACTTGGAGGAATATAAATCACTTAGTATAAAAATTGCCAGAGATGGAATTGATTCTGTTGCTATACTATTTAATTTTATAGCTCAATATTACTTTTTCTTCTCCTGCTGATAGTATATGTATATGATAGTATGTATATGATAGTATGTATATGATAGTATAGTATATGTATAGCTTAATATTATTGCATTTTAGGAGATGTATTTTGGTCATGGTACAGTTATTTTAAGCTCTTACAACATTTTTAAAGGTAGTACATATTTGGTAATCACTAGTGACCAGATAATTTCTTGAGTGTAGCAACATCAAAGTATATTTAGTTGAAAATGATTTATTTTAGGCTGAATTGGTATTTAATAGGGTATTAAAGTCCAGTTCATTGTATTGTATAGAAGTACCATAAATAATATATTATTGTGAAAATGCCCAACATCTCACTTAATGCATTTAGCAATAATGTATTATGGCTAGATATTAAAAGATACAAAGGATATAGCCTAATTTTTTCCCTAGAATTGACACAAGCTTGGATTGACAGAATCCTTTAAGTACAGTATCATACATAAATAACCCGCACATAGGAGAGTTGAGCTTACAACGACGTTTTGGTCTGACTTCGGTCCAAGTTGGACCGAAATGGCGTTGTAAGCTCCTCTTTCCTATGTACAGGTTATTTGTGTATTGTTTGAGTCACATTATTGTGCCCTTTTGTTCTTTAGGTACAGTATTTGTTCACTGGAGAAGGCTTGCTTGCTAGCTGTTGGTAAAATGTTTGAGGAAGATGATATACTGTTTGGTAGGTTCCATTTGGGATTAATTACAAGTATATATGGGTAAAAGTAGTTGATAAATACTTATTTCTTGACTTGAATTGCCAGGGAAACCTAAGAGAGCAGCCTGGGACCTCAAGGGACGTCTTCAGGACATGGAAAATTTAGTTAAGTCCCAAACAGTAGAGAGGGATAATTTCATTGCTACGCTTGCGAATTATAATTTCCGTATTGAAAATCTAGAACTGGAGAAACAGAACCTTAATCAGAACCTGCAGAAGACACAAACACTCTCTCAAGCACACCAGGAGGAAGTTGACAGACTAAAGCATGATCTTAGGTATGTACTTATTGATTTTCAAACATATTTTGGGGGTAGAAATACAGTGGACCCCCGCATAACGATTACCTCCGAATGCGACCAATTATGTAAGTGTATTTATGTAAGTGCGTTTGTACGTGTATGTTTGGGGGTCTGAAATGGACTAATCTACTTCACAATATTTCTTATGGGAACAAATTCGGTCAGTACTGGCACCTGAACATACTTCTGGAGTGAAAAAATATCGTTAACCGGGGGTCCACTGTATTTTGTAGAATAAAATGTTATAAAAATATTGTATGGAAGAACTCTTTAGTATTTATTTTTGCATTTTTTTCAACAAACCAACCGTATCCCACCGAGGCAGGGTGCCCCAAAAAGAAAAATGAAAGTTTCTCTTTTTAAATTTAGTAATTTGTACAGGAGAAAGGGTTACTAGCCCCTTGCTCCCGGCATTTTAGTCGCCTCTTACAACACGCATGGCTTACGGAGGAAGAATTCTGCTCCACTTCCCCATGGAGGTAAGAGGAAATAAACAAGAACAAGAACTAGAAAGAAAATAGAAGAAAACCCAGAGGGGTGTGTATATATATGCTTGTACATGTATGTGTAGTGTGACCTAAGTGTTAGTAGTAGTAGCAAGACGTACCTGAAATCTTGCATGTTTATGAGACAGAAAAAAGACACCAGCAATCCTACCATCATGTAAAACAAATACAAGCTTTCGTTTTACACTCACTTGGCAGGACGGTGGTACCTCCCTGGGCGGTTGCTGTCTACTAACCTACTACCTACATTTTGCACGTTTATTTTGATTAAAGATAAATTTGTTGATTTATTTTGTATATAAAAATTTCAATCTCATGATGGGTTGCTAAGGATTAATTGCTATGCTTTATCATATTGTAGATATTTTGAGACAATAATTTTTTTTGTTAATTGTTGTATCTGTGCACCTCTGGTAAGACAGTGATAGTGTGAATGATGGCGAAAG
Organism: Cherax quadricarinatus; assembly: GCF_038502225.1. Classification (NCBI taxonomy): domain Eukaryota; kingdom Metazoa; phylum Arthropoda; class Malacostraca; order Decapoda; family Parastacidae; genus Cherax; species Cherax quadricarinatus. Next base: position 11,915,022 of record NC_091351.1, read on the forward strand.
CGTTTCTTTTTTGGGTCATCCTACCTCAGTGAGAAATGGCCAGCGTGTTAAAAAAAAAATTGTGTGATATTGTTTTACCAATACAGTGGTCCCTCGTTGTTCGTAATTAATCCGTTCCTGGAGCCGTTACTATAAACGAAATTTACAATTTACGAATCAATTTTCCCCATAAGAAATAATGTAAATACAATTAATCCGTTCCTGACACCCAGAAGTATTAAAACAAAAATTTTTTTAACATGAAATATACATGTAGTACGTTAACAATACAATGGGAAATGATGAATGAAACATTAACAGCATAACACTTACCTTTATTGGAGATTCTTCTTAGTGTATGGGAGACTGGAGGAGGAGAGAGTGGATTGTTTATAGTTTGGAAGGGGAATCCCCTTCCATCAACACCTCAGGTACCATTTGCTTTTCTGGAGTTGCTTCTCTTCTCTGTTTCTTAATGCCACTAGGACCACCTTGAGAGTCACTGGAGTCCTGTCTCACAAAATAACTGTGGAGAGAGCTCTGTTTCTGGCATCTCTTTAATACTTCCCTAAAATGGCCCAAGACTTTGTCACTGTACATGTTGCCAATTTGGCTTGCAACAAACTTGTTAGGGTGATGTTTCTCCATAAAGCTTTCCATCTTACCCCACATAGTAAAAATCTCTTTAATTTCTGAAGAAGGCACCTTCTTCCATCTCTCTTCCTCCTCTGCAGCAAAATTCTGAGCTGCAATGTGTTGCTCTTCCTGCTGAAGCTCTTGCAGCTCCTCAGTGGTGAGCTCTTCATTGTGGTCTTCCACCAATTCTTAAACATCCTCCAAACTCACATCCAACCCCATGGAACTCCCCAGTGCCACAATTGATTTTACAACAGACATAGGCTCATTAGGGTCAGTCCCAAATTCTTCAAAGTCCCTCTTGTCGACACAATCTGGCCACAATTTTCTCCAGGCAGAGTTCAAAGTCCTGGTAGTCACTCCCTCCCAAGCCATACCTATAAGGGTTATGCAGTGGAGGATGCTGAAGTGTTCTCTCCAAAATTCCCTTAGGGTCGAGTGAGTGTCTGTGGTCACAGTCAAGCACCTGTGAAACATTGCTTTTGTGTAGAGTTTTTTAAAGTTTGCAATAACCTGCTGGTCCATGGGTTGGAGGAGAGGAGTGGTATTCGGGGGCAAGAACTTTACTGTGATGAACCCAAACTCCTCGAAAATTAGGTCATCCAAGTTTGGAGGATGAGCAGGTGCATTGTCCATTACTAGCAGGCACTTGAGATCCAATTTCTTTTCCAGGAGATACTCCTTCACACTAGGGCCAAACACTTCATTGAACCACTCGACGAAAATTTCCCTCGTGACCCATGCCTTACTATTAGATTTCCAAAACACACACAATTTACTCTTCATAACATTGTTTTTCCTGAACACTCTGGGATTTTCAGAATGGTACACTAGTAATGGCTTCACTTTGAAATCCCCACTAGCATTAGCACAGAACATTAGCGTCAGCCTGTCTTTCATAGGCTTGTGTCCTGGCATTGCCTTTTCCTCTTGTGTAATGAAGGTCCTCTTTGGCATTTTCTTCCAAAAGAGGCCTGTTTCGTCACAATTGAACACTTGTTCAGGTTTCAGTCCTTCAGCCTCTATGTACTCCTGGAATTCATGCACATATTTTTCAGCCGCCTTGTGGTCCGAACTGGCAGCCTCACCATGCCTTACCACACTGTGTATGCCAGTACGGTTCTTAAATCTCTCAAACCAGCCTTTGCTGGCCTTAAATTCACTCACTTCACCACTATTTGCAGGCAATTTCTTTACCAAATCTTCATGCAACTGCCTAGCCTTTTCACAAATAAACGAAGTCATGAGAGTATCTCCTGCTAATTGTTTCTCATTTATCCACACCAATAATAACTTCTCAACCTCTTCCAGTACTGGTGATCTCATTTTTGTCAGCATAGTTACTCCCTTTGCAACAACAGCATCCTTTATTTCATTTTTCTTGGCCACTATGGAACATAAGGTTGTGTAGGGTTTCTTATACATCCTGGACAGTTCGGCCACACTTGTACCACTTTCATATTGTTCAATGATGGTTTTCTTAAATTCAATCGTATTTCTCACCTTCTTTACCACAGGCTTGGCACTAGGAGCTTTCTTTGGAGCCATGGTAGCTTATTTAGTACTTGCAAGCACTAAAATAAATGGAATATTATGAAATATTTCGTTGGGGACCTTCGCTCACTGGTAAACAATGCCAGACTGGCTGCCGCCCTGGCTCACGCCGTGGGTACGCGTCCCAGACGAACTACGACTCGCGAGTCGACCTATGAAAAGCGAGTCCATGTTTATACGAAAATACCCCTATGATTGGCGAATTTTACGATTGCCGGGAACTACGAAAAGCGGGGGACCACTGTATTTGGGTCATGCCACTTTGTTGGGAAAAAGCTGCTTATTTTAAGAAATATTTGTTAGCCAATAGTCAGGTGTTGTTATATGGCATTTCCATTTTGTAAATATTGAAATGGTGGTGAAAAAGTCAATTGCAGAGAGGAACATTTCACCATTTGTCGGCGTTGCACTACAGTGGAACCTCGTTTTTTGTATGCCCTAGTTTGTATGTAAAACTATAGTTATTCTCTATAAAATGTATTTTTTGTTAATATTTTTGTGTGTCTGGAACAGATTAATTGGATTTACATTATTTCTCATGGGAAATATTGCTTCAGTTTTTGTTCGATTTGGTTTATTGTCAGACTTCTTCGAATGGATTAATCACAAAAACCGAGGTTCCGCTGTAATTGTTTCCATTAAAAAAATTGGTGTATGCAAATGAGAAATAACTTAATTGTATACTTTTCTACTGGAATGCAGTTGTGTCAAAATGGTTGTTCTAGGCTTTCGTTCTACCTCAATATCAGCCCATAACTACTATGAGGAGTGAGGATGTTATGGTTCAGAGGGTCATCTCAACTCTGATGTCAACACACTTTTGGCAAGACTAATTCAATGAAGATAAGATAAGATAAGAATTTCTGCGGATTTTTAACCCCGGAGGGTTGATGGTGAATGTTTTCCCATTTTTTTTTTTGGGGGGTGGGGGGGTCACCATGCCTCAGTGGGAGACAGCTGGTGTGTTTAAAAAAAAAAATTACTACAAGAAGGTTGTGTTTATGGTTTGGTGATTGATAATCATACTTGGCAAGGAGCTGAAGAGTTGCTAGGTTCAAGTTGAGCTGAGACAGCAGTGTTGATCTTTAAATCAGTTTCAATCTTAAGCTGGAAGTGTTTTAATTATATTACTGCCTGAAGAACTGCACATTGGCTGTCTCCCATCAAGACTAGGTAACTAATAGAAGGAAAATGCATTCACCATTAACCGTTTCAGGGTTGGTGCTGTACTAGTACGTCTTGCGTGCCAGGGTTGGTGTCGCACTAGTACTGTAGGGCCCCGCTTTACGACGTTTTGCCTTACGGCGTTCCGCTAATATGGCGATGTCAAATTAGGACCAAAATTTGCTATACAGCAAGCGGTACTTCAAATACGGTGCGCCCCACTCGGTTTGTTTACACTCTTGGTGACCACATCTATTATGTCGGGAAACTTTCCAAAATTTCAAGTGTTTTAAGGTTACTGTGTGTTTTATATGTACTCTGATAATTATACTTATGTGTACCTATACCTAAATATACTTACACACTGTGCTGGTGTGCAAGTACGCATTAAAATCGCTAAGTCTCTCTCTACTCATGACACCAATACTACGTAATAATAATCACTCTTGGGCACATTAAATGTCTTATTTTATATTAATATAGGCATTTTCATTAATTCATCTATGATATTTTCCTCAAAATTTTATATGAAACCCATTACATAGCATATAAACATGATACATACACTCACAGAATAAAAATTGACCTAAATATGAGATTTGTTTACAAAGCGGCTGTGTAGGTAGTGTCGGAAGAATTACGTTTTCTCTAGTCAAACTTGGGGATAACTGTAGAAAAATATTCTTTTCATATACCTTCACTATATATAGCAATTCACGACCATTGTGGGTTTAGTGCTTTTTATTATGATAATAATATCTTCATTCACTCTAAAAATGGTGTTGCTGTTTGTTTATTCTGTACTAACTTGTACAACTTGTACACAATGTAAGAGTATTTGTATTGAGGTAATTATTATAATAAAAAAAATATTGAGGTAAATGTTTTACAAACTCTTACAAACATATGTGAATGAACTAAAAGTAGACACGCAATAATACGCATTTATTTCGCCTGATCAAGTGATCGCCCACTACCTGTTCAGTTTGTGTTCTTACATTGTCTGAATTCTGTATCTCGTTCTCTCTCTCGTTTACTCTTTCGTTAACTAGTTGGCTTTCATTGATGATGGCGTCTAAGCTTAGCTGTGATAAAAAGAGGAGTCGTAAGACTCTTGCTTTAAGTGCCAAGTTAGAGGAAGATGGTGTGCCATTCTGATTTTATTCAATAAACTCCCTGCCACTCACCTCTCACACATTAATATTAATATTTTAAGGTAAGTAATAAGTGTACTCTGTGTGTATCTTACCTTTTATTGTGTTTTTAATGCCTATTTCTATTGCTAACTTAATATAAGTTAGTGTAAACTTGTTGTCTGGCATTTATTGCATATTTTATGTGCTCTTATGGTGCAATTATTTAATAAATGTATGGAAGAGGGTAAGGTACCTAGGGATTGGCAGAGAGCATGCATAGTTCCTTTGTATAAAGGCAAAGGGGATAAAAGAGAGTGCAAAAATTATAGGGGGATAAGTCTGTTGAGTGTACCTGGTAAAGTGTATGGTAGAGTTATAATTGAAAGAATTAAGAGTAAGACGGAGAATAGGATAGCAGATGAACAAGGAGGCTTTAGGAAAGGTAGGGGGTGTGTGGACCAGGTGTTTACAGTGAAACATATAAGTGAACAGTATTTAGATAAGGCTAAAGAGGTCTTTGTGGCATTTATGGATTTGGAAAAGGCATATGACAGGGTGGATAGGGGGGCAATGTGGCAGATGTTGCAAGTGTATGGTGTAGGAGGTAGGTTACTGAAAGCAGTGAAGAGTTTTTACGAGGATAGTGAGGCTCAAGTTAGAGTATGTAGGAAAGAGGGAAATTTTTTCCCAGTAAAAGTAGGCCTTAGACAAGGATGTGTGATGTCACCGTGGTTGTTTAATATATTTATAGATGGGGTTGTAAGAGAAGTAAATGTGAGGGTCTTGGCAAGAGGCGTGGAGTTAAAAGATAAAGAATCACACACAAAGTGGGAGTTGTCACAGCTGCTCTTTGCTGATGACACTGTGCTCTTGGGAGATTCTGAAGAGAAGTTGCAGAGATTGGTGGATGAATTTGGTAGGGTGTGCAAAAGAAGAAAATTAAAGGTGAATACAGGAAAGAGTAAGGTTATGAGGATAACAAAAAGATTAGGTGATGAAAGATTGAATATCAGATTGGAGGGAGAGAGTATGGAGGAGGTGAACGTATTCAGATATTTGGGAGTGGACGTGTCAGCGGATGGGTCTATGAAAGATGAGGTGAATCATAGAATTGATGAGGGAAAAAGAGTGAGTGGTGCACTTAGGAGTCTGTGGAGACAAAGAACTTTGTCCTTGGAGGCAAAGAGGGGAATGTATGAGAGTATAGTTTTACCAACGCTCTTATATGGGTGTGAAGCGTGGGTGATGAATGTTGCAGCGAGGAGAAGGCTGGAGGCAGTGGAGATGTCATGTCTGAGGGCAATGTGTGGTGTGAATATAATGCAGAGAATTCGTAGTTTGGAAGTTAGGAGGAGGTGCGGGATTACCAAAACTGTTGTCCAGAGGGCTGAGGAAGGGTTGTTGAGGTGGTTCGGACATGTAGAGAGAATGGAGCGAAACAGAATGACTTCAAGAGTGTATCAGTCTGTAGTGGAAGGAAGGCAGGGTAGGGGTCGGCCTAGGAAGGGTTGGAGGGAGGGGGTAAAGGAGGTTTTGTGTGCGAGGGGCTTGGACTTCCAGCAGGCATGCGTGAGCGTGTTTGATAGGAGTGAATGGAGACAAATGGTTTTTAATACTTGACGTGCTGTTGGAGTGTGAGCAAAGTAACATTTATGAAGGGATTCAGGGAAACCGGCAGGCCGGACTTGAGTCCTGGAGATGGGAAGTACAGTGCCTGCACTCTGAAGGAGGGGTGTTAATGTTGCAGTTTAAAAACTGTAGTGTAAAGCACCCTTCTGGCAAGACAGTGATGGAGTGAATGATGGTGAAAGTTTTTCTTTTTCGGGCCACCCTGCCTTGGTGGGAATCGGCCGGTGTGATAATAAAAAAAAAAAAAAAAAAAAAAATTATGTGCTCTGATAATAATACTTGTGGACCTGTGTGGTAGTCGGGCAGAGGGACAACATTGTTTTCTCTGCTCAGCCACCAGAGAAAACGTGTATGAATCTGCATTTGGCCCAGCCACTCCCCCACTCTGCTTTTGTTTACAATTTTCGGCATGAATTATTCATTACTTCTCCCTTCGTTTATGATGGCATCTAAAGGTAGTTGTTAGAAACGATTAAATTCAGTGAACAAGGTATGTCGATGCTAATTAATATGGTTCTGGGCCACAGTGTAGGTAGCCGGTAGGTGTAGCCCAGGCAGGCTACACCTACCGGTTACCTACATTGACTTCCTACGAATAAATACTACTCACCTCTCTTCCTACATTAAGATTACACATATTTTAAGGAAATGATGAGTGTACTGTATGTGTATTTTAACTCTCTGGGCTGTTTTAAATATCATATTTTAAGTATGGGATGGGAGCCAGGGCTACTTACACCTGACTTCTTACAAATAAGTACTACTGACCTCTCGCCCTACATTAGGATTACAAATACTTTAAGATAAGTAACGAGTGTACTGTGTATGTATTTTACTTTTTGTGTTTTTAAATGCCTAGTTCTATTACTAACTTAATGTAATTTAGTATAAACTTGTTGTCTGGCATTTACATGTATTTATAAATGGAAAAAATGGCGTTCTGCTTTACGGCGATGTCTGCTTTCCGGCGATAGCGTGGAACCTAATTCGCTGTATAAGTGAGGCCCTACTGTACACACAAATTCTAGCGGCTTCAAATCAAGTGGGAAAAGGCTGGTTTATCTGGAGTTTATCTGGAGAGAGTTCCGGGGGTCAACGCCCCCGCGGCCCGGTCTGTGACCAGGCCTCCTTAGGTCAGTGTCCCAGGATGCGACCCACACCAGTCGACTAACACCCAGGTACCCATTTTACTGATGGGGAACATAGACAACAGGTGGAAAGAAACACGTCCAATGTTTCTACTCTGGCTGGGAATCGAACCCAGGCCCTCACCGTGTGAAGCGAGAGCGTTAACCACCAGGCCACCAGAGCCACTAGGCCTAGATGTGAAAGAATGAGTCTGCGTGGTCAGTGTGTGCAGTATAAAAAAATTCCTGCAGTACACAGTGCATAGTGAGAAAAAAAAAAAACTCTGTTTTTGGTTTAAAACAGCGACTTTGCAGTCTATTTTCATATGGTATTTATGGATGTATTCTTGTTTTCCTGGTCTCATTTGATAGAATGGAAGATACATTACAGAAATAGAGATAATTTTGATTGGTTTCACCATGACAAGTACCTTGAAATTGAACGTAAATTAGCGAAAATGTTCGATTTTTGCCGATGTTCAAGAGTAAACAAATCACGCCACACGTCCAATACATGTCAACTAGTGAGTCTAATATTCTTGCACAAGTGTGCTGATGTTATTTATACCATTTTTATAATGATGCAGTAATATACATAACAGTAAATCTTCTATTTTTTGTATGAATAAAAATTCAAAATAGAAAGCAAAAGTAATGTAAGAGGGGCCTGGAGATGTGACTAATGTACAGATAAAATGTTATTTTAGTGCCAGGAATGTCTGTCTTGTGTATTCTGGACAGTATTTTGAAATTGGCATAGAACAAATGGCATTCTAGTGAAATAGCAAAGATTTTAATAGACTGAAACATTGGAATTGGCTGAAAATAGGGCTCAAAGTGGGCGAAATCGCTGATGTGCAAATATCATCGATACTGCTAATTTCGTGAGAGCATAATTCTGTGTCATTATGATCAGAAAAAGATTATCATTTCATAAGAAAAAATAATTTTTGTATTTTTCAACTCTGAGTGGGAGTTAACCCGTAAACGGTCCAAACGTATATATACATTTTTTCAACATTTGAAAGCATGTAAAAAAGTAGATCTTTTTTTTGTTTTTCTACATTTGAAAATGTGTAAAAAACTTTCATCTACTTTTTTTTTTTTTGATATATTTGAAAATATGTAAAAAAAAAAACAGATCTACTTTTGTAGCACTACACATGTGAACGTAGATCTGCTTGGACCGTTTACGGGTTAAGGATTGAGGGTCTCAACCCTGAAAGGGCTAATACTTCCCTAGTCATTGTTTTAGAAATAGCATGATATTGGCAGTTTAGAGGGATATGTTGTGTATCTTTATATGTGTATGCTTCTAAACTGTTGTATTCTGAGCACCTCTGCAAAAACAGTGATAATGTGCGAGTGTGGTGAAAGTGTTGAATGATGATGAAAGTATTTTCTTTTTTTGGGGATTTTCTTTTTTGGGTCACCCTGCCTCGGTGGGAGACGGCCGACTTGTTGAAAAAAAAAAAATGAATATCACAGTTCCAGTGATTCACTGCAAAGCAACATCAGTCATAATTTTGTCGAGACCGATGACATTACATTTGGGTGATCGTCCAAATTGTAACATCTTCACAAAGTTGTATTTGATGGGTGTATGGATATCAAGACTTAGTGTTAAAATTTGATGTTGTTTGGATTCTTAGTTGGAGAGGTTTTTGAAGGGGGGTGGGAAAGGGGCAGAATTGCCTTTCTTCTCAAAAGTGATGCTCCTTTTAACTCTCGCTGTCGAGAGCCCTGATCACAAACTTGCCCTCAGCGTTGAAAAATATTCAGAAACCAAAAAAATAATTTTTTCTTACCAGATTATCAGGAATATTTTTCTGAGCGTTTTAAAAGAAAAAATTTTTTGTGATCATTGCTTACCGAGATATAGAGGTGTGAATTTGACAGAAAGTGAACCGCTTACGGCAATATCGGTGACTGCCGCTCACTCAGTAATATTTTTTTACTTTATTCTATTTTCTCTTTTCTTTTCTAATACTTAATTTTTTCAAAGTAACTTTTATGGCCTGTGAGGCCAATATAATGCATAATGTATATATATTGCACAGTAACTGTGCAAACATTGTTATCATTTGTTTGCCATTACTTAATTTAGTCCCTTATATATTTTCTCCTTTATTTTAGCTTTATATAACTACCCTAGTTCATATATTCACAATTGTTAAAATAATCAAGGTGAAATTCTCAGGTGCTAAAGTGTAGTAAGTTCACTATTTAGCCATTATATTCCCAAGCTCATTTATTTGATTACCACTTTATTTGTTCACCACAACTTATATTAGTCCCTTTTATATTGTCTCCTTTATTTTAACTTTAAAGAACTACCTTTAACCCTTTGACTGTCGCAGGCCCCTTTCTGAAACTGTCATTCTATGTCGATAAATTTTTGAAAAAAAAAAAAATTATTATTTCTTATGCAATGATAGAGAATCTTTTCCCGATGGTAATGACGCCAAAAGTTCGAAATTTGGTCGAAAACTCACGGAATTACACTCCCGCGAAGTTAGCGGTCTCGGCAACATATGCGTATCAGCGATTTCGCCGACTTTGAGCCCTGTTTTCAGCCTATTCCGTTGTTCCAGTTGACCAAACTCATAGCTATTTCTTTAGAACTCTATTTTATCTATCAGCTGAGTAGAAGAAACCGCCCATTTACCAATTTGAACTACCCAATATAGTGGTCAGAAATTGGCAATTTGGCCAATTTCACGCAAATTGAAAAAGATGCCAATTTCAAAATAGGGTCCAGAATAAACAAGGTAGACATTCTTGGCACTAAAATAACATATCCTCTGTTCACTAGTCACATCTCTAGGCCCCTCTTATATTATTATTGCTTTCTATTTTGATTTTTTATTCATATAAAAAAATACAAAATTTACTGTTCTGCAGACTACTGCATTATTGTAAAAATGATATAAATAATATCAGTGCACTAGTGAAAGAATATTAGACTCCCCAGTTGACGTGTATTGGACGTGTGGTGTGATTTGTTTACTCCTGAACATTGGTAAAAATCGAACATTTCCACTACTTTGAGCTCCTTTTCAAGGTCGTTTTCATCGTCAAAGTAATGAAAATCATCTCTATTTCTATAATATGTTTTCCATTTTATCACCTAAGACCATGAAAACGCGAATACAATGATAAATACTATACGAAAATACACCTCAAAGTCGGCGTTTTAATCCCCAAAAAACGATCAGTTTTTTTTTTTCTCATTACGCACTGTGTGTTGCAGGATTTTTTTTATGTGGTGCACACTGACCACACAGATCCATTCTCTCACATGTGGGCCGACCAGCTTTCTCCCGCTTGATTTGAAGCCGCTAGAATTATTGAGTATATATACGTCAGAAACAGTGGCGTGTAAGACGTATTTATACGGAGTAAACAGTCAAAGGGTTAAAGAACTACCTATTATTGTATTCCCAAGCTCCTTCATCTGATCATCACTTTATTTGTTCACAAATTATTTTAGTCCCTTTTTATATTGTCTCCCTTATTTTAGCTTTAAAGAACTACCTTAGCTCATATTTTTACTTTTGTTAAAATAATTCAGGTGCTATTTTTTAGCTTTAGAATATTTACTTTGTCTTATACTTAATTCTAACTATAGATTCACTATAAATCTTATGATTACAAGCACTGATCCTGATACCAACCTCTTATTGAATGACTTTAAATGAATCAAACAGTAACAGTAAATTACTACATAGCAGAACAATCAAAGGCACTTCTCAGAGCCAACAACAACATAACTGTCTTTAACTACAATATCAGATCTTTAAGCAAACATTATGATGACCTCATAGCATTACTAAATTCCCTGCATGCCAGTATGTCCATCATTACTCTCACCGAAACCTGGCTAAAGCCTGATACTACAGATGTCTGTGCCATTCCTGGTTACACAGCTATCCACAACTGTAGGCCAGATCATCAAGGGGGTGGCACAGCTGTATACTACTCAGACCAACTAGAATGTATCACTAATACTTGCACAAGGGATGAACATGGGGAATATATAATAGCTAAATTCAAATCCAAATACCTACAGAAACCTCTCACAGTGATAAACATCTACAGAGTACCACAGTCTAACATTAGCCGTTTTAGTGAAAACCTAGGAAGTATGATAACTGATGCACACATGAATAAAGATCACTTACTACTCTCAGGTGACCTCAATATAAATCTCCTGCAAGACCAGGACCCACACATAACTGAATTCACAAACACTATGAGTAACTGCTTGTTGCTACCGACAGTAACAAAACCTACAAGAATTACAGAGACTAGTGTTTCCCTACTAGACCACATCTGGACCAAGACCATATCCCCTTTAAAATCAGGCATAATTACAGATAATACCACAGACCACTACCCTACCTTCCTCATAACTAATCTAGGCAAATTACCCCAAGACACTACTAAAGTCACTTTCAGACTTCACCATGAGGCAGCCATTAATAACTTCACAACAGCAGTGACAAACATTGACTGGCACACTGAGCTAGAAACCTATATAGATATTGATGAATGTATTAATAATTTTTTAAAAAAGACCCAATACCTTTATAACAAGCACTGCCCAAAAAAACTAAACAGATGACAGCTAAGAGACTGAACAGTCCCTGGCTAACACCCAGCATCCTCAAATCCATAAATACAAAGCACCTATACGAAAAACAGTACAGAATGGGTCACATAACCAGAGACCAAACAAAACGATACTCGTCAATCCTAACCAGCCTGATAAGAAGGGACAAAAAATTGTATTATGAGAACAGATTCTCCAACTTAAAAGGTGATATAAAAAAGACCTGGTAAACCCTATCAGAAATTCTAGGAATAAAAAAGACATCACAAAACAGCGCAATTGAACTAACAAAGCCAGATGAACCCAAACTCCCACCAACTGAAACAGCAAACAGACTCAATGATTTCTTCTCCACCATGGTAAAAAACCTTGCCAATAAAATCCCAAGCTCAAATACCCCACCCAATGACTTTCTCACTGGCAACTACCCGAACACACAGTTCCTAGCTCCGACTAACCCAAGAGAAGTCTTCCTTATTGTCAACACTAAAAAACAAGACAGGAGATTTAAATACCTTACCACCCTTTATATACAAAAAAGTGTTGCAAGTGCTGTCACCAATCATTGCAACACTAACAAACCCATCGAATCCTCTACCTTCCCTACAGTTCTCAAAATAGCGAGGGTCACCCCGATCCATAAGGGAGGAGACCAAACAGACTTGAATAACTATAGGCTAATATCCAACTTACACCCTCTCTCTAAAATCTTCGAAAAATTAATTCATAAGCGAATCTATTCCTATCTCATCTCCCACAACATACTCAACCCCTGTCAGTTTGGGTTCAGGCCTAATAAAAATACGAATGATGCTATTATACACATGCTAGAACAAGTATACACTGCACTAGAGGAAAAAGAAGTCCCACTGGGAATCTTCATTGATTTACGTAAAGCTTTCGTTACAGTTGATCACGACTTGCTCCACATAAAATTGTCGCACTATGGTATAAGAGGGCACTCCCTCAACTACCTAAAGTCATACCTCAGCAACAGAAGCCAATATGTGTACACAAATGGAGCAAACTCTTCCGCACAGCCAATTACAGTTGGTGTCCCACAGGGAAGTGTCCTTGGCCCTCTTCTCTTTCTCATTTACATAAATGACCTACCAAATGCATCACAACTACTCAAATCCACACTATTTGCAGATGACACTACATACGTTTTCTCTCACCCGAGCCCAGTCATTCTAGCCAATACTGTGATTACTGAATTACAGAAAATACCTACCTGGATAAGGACTAACAAACTTACTCTCAACATTGACAAAACCTACTTCATTTAGTTTGGAAATAGAGCCACAGATGTCCCTCTTAACATAATGATAAACGGATCACCTATCACAAAGCTCACAGAGGGGAAATTCTTAGATCATAGACTCAAATTTCAAACACACATACAACAAATTTCCAAGAAAATTTCCAAGACTGTAGGCATACTATCGAAGATATGGTACTGTGTTCCACAGTCAGCCCTCCTGGCCCTATATCACTCACTTATTTACCCCTATCTCACCTGTGGAATTTGTGCATAGGGCTCAACAACAATAAACCATCTCAGACCATTAATTACCCAACAAAAGGCTGCAGTCAGAATGATAACAAATTCCCACTACAGGCAGCACACTCCACCAATATTCAAAACTCTAAACCTACTCACCATACAAAACATCCATACTTATTATTGTACCTACTACATACATAGAACACTTAACTTGGATATAAGCCCTCCCTTCAAACGTCTCCTTACCAACCTCAACAGAACACGTGACCATAACACAAGGCACAGATCACTCTTTGATGTTCCTCATGTCCATCTCACACTGCAAAAACTCAATGCACATAAAAGGCCCAAAAGTCTGGAATTCACTACCTGTGAATATAAAAGAAACACTGTCTGTTTATAAATTCAAGTCTCTTCTTAAAAATCACTTACCCACAACCAAATAAATACTGAATAATAGTATCACATAAATGTTTAACCCGTGACCCAGTCTAACTTTGTTATTTTTAATTACATTACCTAACAGAATACTCCATTCTGCTGAATGGACAGCAATACAGTAAAAGACCATATGACCTGTCTTTGAAATACTCATTTGTGCTAAATTGTTAACTGTTTACAACAATGTTTACCACTGAATATATCATTGCTTAGTTAATTTTAAGCCTGCCCATAATGCTCTGCATACAAGGGGCTTTGGCATGTTACACTTAACCCGGGCCGCGGGGGCGTTGACCCCCGAAACTCTCTCCAGGTAAACTCCAGGTAAACAAACCCACTCTGCCTTTCCCATCCACACCGTCTTCCCCACCACCCACGCTGGAAATGAGTCACTTTGACTTTTTTGGGTTATCCTAGGTTCTCTACACATGCTGCTGACTTTTTTGGGTTATCCTAGGTTCTCTACACATGCTGCTGTGTATGATAATCTATGTAACTGTATTCTTGTGTATCTGAATAAACTTATACACTGTCTTCCCAACCACCCACACCGTCTTCCCAACTGCCCACACCATCTTCCCCACCACCGACGCTGTCTTCCCTTACCACTATCTGTATCTGGTATCCTGGGCATTGCTTTCAGTCACAAACTCCTCAAAACCATGAAATTCATCTTCACTGACACTTCCATCTCTGTTTGAACTATCAATTGGGAAGAGAAGAGTCCCAAATTCACCGGGAAGTCAGATATTTCTTAATGCTAGGCATGCTAAACGAGGACTACTGAAATGGTGTTCCCACAATGCACCACTGGCTCCCCGATTTTTTTATACTGTGCACACAGACCCATTCTCTCACATGTAGGTCTACCAGCTTTCTCCCGCTAGATTTGAAGCCGTTAGAATTTTGGCGTAGTACTATGGCATCAACACTGGCTTGCAAGCCATAGTACTACGGCACCGACATTGAAAGGGTTAATCCTTGGGCCTCTGCATAACTTATTACTCACTAGCATAGTGGAATTGTGGAATGAGTGGAATATGAACTATTTATTTATTGCAGCAAAATAAAGCAGTAACAACTGCTCACCTATTTTTCCACCTGTTAGAAAGTATATTCTAGAAAACAAGTCTACAAGTTTAGACTAATAAGTCTAGCATTAGAGCTACATGCCACCCTAATCTAATAAGTAACTTAGCAACACACTATAAAGTGAATGCTCAAAAAGAAGAAATTCACTGCATTTTTTTTGTTTTAAAGTTCTTGTTTTCTGACCTGTTTTTCAGTTGGTCATATTATTGCATTCTATTAATGAAAGATCTTCAGGCATGATCACTCCCTGAGATCATATTCTTTCTACTCTTTGGTAGTTTGATTTAATTTTTCATTGTTCCAGCTTTGATTTTTAAATTTTTCAGTCAGTATTGAATTTTGTGCAGCCCACTGGAAGACTTGGCTTGCAAATGTCTCGACTACTGCTGCTGTACATAGATCCACTACGAGGCCTAGTTATTGACCGGGCTGCAGGGGCATTGACCCCTAGAACACCCTCTAGGTATACCCTTTTAAACACCAACAGTTTCCCACCATTGTAGGGTATACCCCCAGAAACGAAAATACTTTTACCTTCATTTATTCCATAGTTGTCTTGCCAGAGGTGTACAGACATCATATGTATTAAAATAATCTGGTTTTCATCATGCTGTACTTAATTTATCTTCCATACAGAGTGCAAATTGATGAAAGAAGTGCAGAAAAGCGAAATTTAGAAAATACAATCCATGATTTAGAATTCAGGAAATCTGCTCTTGAACGTCAGATGAAGTCACTGGAGGCGGAACTTGCTGCACGCCTGGATGAATTGTCTGGGCTTAAGGTTTGTATTTAATTGGCTTGCTCTCATTTGATATTGTATCACAATAAACTTATTATTTAACTAAATTACCTACTGAGTTTTGCCTTTGGGGAATTGGTGTAAACTATTGGTTAGACAATAATGCCAGTCATTGACAGCTGGAATATTTCTTTATAATGTACAGATGTACATATGTACATAATGTACATATGAGGTGGTTTGGTCATTTAGAGAGAATAGATCAAAGTAGAATGACATGGAGAGTGTATAAATCTGTAGGGGAAGGAAGGCGGGGTAGGGGTCGTCCTCGAAAAGGTTGGAGGGAGGGGGTAAAGGAAGTGTTGTGGGTGAGGGGTTTTGTCTTCCAGCAAGCGTGTGTGAGCATGTTAGATAGGAGTGAATGGAGACGAATGGTATTTGGGACCTGACGAGCTGTTGGAGTGTGAGCAGGGTAATATTTAGTGAAGATATTCAGGGAAACCGGTTATTTTATGTAACTGGACTTGAGTCCTGGAAATGGGAAGTACAATGCCTGCACTCTAAAGGAGAGGGTTTGGGATATTGGCAGTGTGGAGGGGTATATTGTGTATTTTTATACGTATATACTTCTAAGCTGTTGTATTCTGGGCACCTCTGCAAAAACAGTGATTATGTGTGAGTGAGGTGAAAGTGTTGAATGATGATGAAAGTGTTTTCTTTTTGGGGATTTTCTTTCTTTTTTGGGTCACCCTGCCTCTGTGGGAGATGGCCAACTTGTTAAAAAAAAAATATGTATGCAAGGCATGGGATGCATCTTTCTTTGGCAAGGGTAATAACATTTGCCAGTTCAGTTAAGGGGTCCATTGCTGAATTATATCAGGCTTTATACTGGTGGAAAATGTAGGTATAAGTGAGTATATGACAAAGGGGTTGCATTACTAGGGAATGGAAGAAAAAAATTGCAAAGGTAGTTTAGGAAAACGTTCAGAAAACAAGATAACTCTTTATCAAGGTTGTGGCACTGTTATAGGAGTAGAGTGACACTTTAATTTAATATCAGCAATGCAGTGGAAAAGAAATCCATTCAGAAACACTCGGAAATGATATTACTATATGGTAAATACAGTGGTCCCTCAATAATCCTCCGGCCTGAAAGTCGTCCATTTTGGAAATAGTCCTGTTTTTTCGTCAAAATATTGGCTCGCAAATGGTCCGGTAACTCGCTAATAGTCCTAATAGTCCTTCATCCCGGACGCGTACTCACGCTCTGAGCCGCCTCGGCCTTTCCTTCCCAGCCAGTGTGCCATTGTTTACCAGTGAGTGACGGTCCCCTCACATGCTCCTACGAAATATTTCATAATATTCCATTGATTTTAGTGCTTGCAAGTGCTAAATAAGCTACCATGGCTCCAAATAAAGCTTCTAGTGCCAGCCCTTTGGTAAAGAATGTGAGAAACACATAATTTATGAAAAAGTTTGTAGAAAAATACAAGGATGGTGGTGGTAGAGTGGAAGCAGTTGTGTTAGTGGCTGATGAACATAAGAAAGGAGGATCACTGCAGCAGGCCTGTTGGCCCATGCTCGGCAGGTCCTTTACAATTCATCCCACTAACGAAACATTTTCCCAACCCAGTCCTCAATGCTACCCAAGAAATAAGCTCTGATAACTCTATCCACTCATTTGCAAGTCCCAAATGAGTGGATAGAGTTATCAGAGCTTATTTCTTGGGTAGCATTGAGGACTGGGTTGGGAAAATGTTTCGTTAGTGGGATGAATTGTAAAGGACCTGCCGAACATGGCCCAACAGGGCTGCTGCAGTGATCCTCCTTTCTTATGTTCTTATGTTCATCAACCACTATCACAACTGCTTCCACTCTACCACCACCATCTTTGTATTTTTCTACAAACTTTTTCATAAATAATGTGTTTCTCACATTCTTTACCAAAGGGCTGGCACTAGAAGCTTTCTTTGGTGGTAGTGATGGTGGTAGAAGGTAGTAGTGATGGTGGTAGAAGGTAGTAGTGATGGTGGTAGAAGGTAGTAGTGATGGTGGTAACAGTTGTAATAGTGGTTGAAGGTCTTAGTGATGGTGGTAGTGGGTTCCTTCTTTAGTGATTCAGTGATTCTACCAATTCCTCCAATGTTGTTGGAGTTATATAGGGCTACAAAAACCACCGCCGACTCAGCTGCTGCTTCACCACCATTATGGACGGCTTACACTCAGTGGCCCTTATATACCCAACAACAACACAACACCTCTCGTGACATACGTAATGACTTATTTTATTCATTCAAGAGTATATTACATGTTTCTATGTTATTAATATTGTTTATTATGTCATATTAGTTGAATTGTGATAGATAAATAAGCCATAGAGTTGATATTAGTGTCATATTCTCCAACAATAAACTTGCCATCCCTCCCTCACACAAACAAATAGCCAATAAGAACATAACAATGGAAGAACACTGCAGGTCTACTGGCCCATACAAGGCAGGTCCTTATCAAAATGACCTCCACCCAAAGCTACCCAAGAATTTACTCCCGTACCCAATGACGCAAATCAAACTTAGCTCCTCCAACTCGTATATTTGTCCAATCTCTTCTTAAAGCTACCCAAGGTCCTAGCCTCGATCACCCTACTGGTAAGTGTGATGTTAAATAAGAACTTAAGAAAGTAGGAACACTGGAACAGGCCTGCTGGCCCATACTAGGCCATTCCTTCACAAATCCAACCCACTAACAGAACAAATGCTACCCAAGCAATAAACTCAGGTGCAAGTCCGACTCAAATCCAACCCCTCTCACTCGAGTATTTAACATGGCTTGATAAAGCTCCTGGAGAGCGAAACGTTGCCACAATAAATGTCACATTAGTTGCACTTGCGTCCTTTTACTTTACAACATAAGAACATAAGAAAGGAGGAACACTGCAGCAGGCCTGTTGGCCCATACTAGGCAGGTCCTTTACAATTCATCCCACTAACAAAACGAAGATTGAGACACTTATGCAACATATGGGAATCTTTATTCAGGAAACGTTTCGCCACACAGTGGCTTCATCAGTCCGATACAAAGTAGAAAGGCGTAAGGAGAGGAGGAGTTTGAGGTAATCAGTCCCTCAGCCTGGAGTCGATGTGTTCAGTCCATCAATCTTGTAGAATGTACAGCATAGGGCTGTAGATGTGGCTTATATACTGTAGTGAGGTGAGGAGAAGCAGGAGGAGGTGAGGTCATAGTGGTACCATCCACTAGTCGAAGTAGGTCTTCGTCCAAAGGTCGGACAAGTGTTGAAGAATTCTTTGTAACAAGATCCCATGATGCTGCAGTGTTTGACAGTTGTGATGAATGGTTTGAAAAACCGACAAGTTGAAGATTGAGACACTTATGCAACATATGGGAATCTTTATTCAGGAAACGTTTCGCCACACAGTGGCTTCATCAGTCCGATACAAAGTAGAAAAGCGTAAGGAGAGGAGGAGTTTGAGGAAATCAGTCCCTCAGCCTGGAGTCGATGTGTTCAGTCCATCAATCTTGTAGAATGTACAGCATAGGGCCGTAGACGTGGCTTATATACTGTAGCGAGGTGAGGTGAAGCAGGAGGAGGTGAGGTCATAGTGGTACCATCCACTAGTCGAAGTAGGTCTTCGTCCAAAGGTCGGACAAGTGTTAAAGAATTCTTGTCGGTTTTTCAAACCATTTATCACAACTGTCAGACACTGCAGCATCATGGGATCTTGTTACAAAGAATTCTTCAACACTTGTCCGACCTTTGGACGAAGACCTACTTCAACTAGTGGATGGTACCACTATGACCTCACCTCCTCCTGCTTCGCCTCACCTCACTACAGTATATAAGCCACGTCTACGGCCCTATGCTGTACATTCTACAAGATTGATGGACTGAACACATCGACTCCAGGCTGAGGGACTGATTACCTCAAACTCCTCCTCTCCTTACGCCTTTCTACTTTGTATCGGACTGATGAAGCCACTGTGTGGCGAAACGTTTCCTGAATAAAGATTCCCATATGTTGCATAAGTGTCTCAATCTTCAACTTGTCGGTTTTTCAAACCAAACCTAAATTTGAAACTACCCAATGTTTTAGCTTCGATCACCCTACTAGGCAGACCATTCCACTCATCAACTACCCCTATTACCAATGTTCATTTATACATTTTATTAGTGCCCTAGAGTCCTTATGGAGGGAGATTCCCCTTCCAAATAACCTCTCTTCCCTCTCTCCTCCTCCCTGTCTTCCATTCATCAACAGCAGCCTTCAATAAAGGTAACTGTCATGTTGAATGTTCATTCTTTTGTGCATGTAAATCTATCTTTAATGTAAAAAAAAAAATTTTTGTTGATACTTCTAGGTGTCTGGAATGAATTAATTGGATTTACATTATTTCTTATGGGGAAAATTGATTCGAAAATCGTCCATTTCGATAATAGTCCCACTTCCAGGAACGGATTATGGACGATTATTGAGGGACCACTGTACTGGAATGGTAAAAGTGAATAAGAAAAAGCTATAAAGAAAACACTTTCTCAGCATTTATTTCTCAAATAGTCATAATGCAAGAAAGAAGATATTCAGGAATGTTGATATTATTGCAGCAACTGAGACTGATTTAATTTGAAGAGTCTGGATATGTCTGCCGAATACCATTGTCGCTTTAGCCACCTTCGCTCTACCTGCTGCTTGCTCACTTTCTCCACATCTACTTCAGGGTGCTGCTGATTCCAAGGCAGGGTGACCCAAAAAATGAAAGAATACTTCTACCATCATTCAACACTTTCACCGTAATTCAGACATAATTACTGTCTTTCCAGAGATGCCCAAATACAACAGTTTAGATGTCACTCCAAACAGCCAATATCCCAAACCCCTCCATTATTCCTTAAGCTGTCCAAACGTAGAACTACGTCCATGTGCGGCGGGGGGGGGGGGGGGGGGGGGCACCGAACAATTATGTACTTTTTTTTTTTTACATGCTTTCAAGTGGGGAAAATCAAGGTCGGAGCGCTATGCACATGGATGTAGATCTACGTTTGGACAGTTTAATGGTTAAAGTGCAGGCATTGTACTTTCCACCACCAGGACTCAAGTCTGGCCAACCGGTTTGCCTGTATTCCTTTACAAAATATTACCCTGCTCACACACTAAGTTTGTCAGGTCCCAAAAACCATTTGTCTCCATTCACTCCTATCTAACATGCTCACACATGCCTGCTGCATGTCGAAGCCCCTTGCACATAAAACCTCTTTTATCTCCATCCTTTCATAGGATGACCCCCTACCCCTCATCCTCTCCACTACAGATTTATACACTTGCCTATTCTCTCATTCGCTCTCCTTTTGCATTTTCTCACTATTTTTATCCTCCCTGGATAAATCAGAATTCTTCCTCTGTAAGCTGTGTCATAGGAGGCGAGTAAATGCCGGGAGCAATGGGCTAGTAACCCCTTCTCCTGTGTGAACTACTAAAAACAAGGAAAAAAAAAAAACTATAAAATTGAGATGTTTGAATGGCACGGATGTAGTGCGGATGATAAGAAAGAAATGATTACTAATGTTATGAATGAAAAAAGTTGGATGTCCTAACCCTAAGTGAAACAAAGCTGAAGGGGGTAGGGGAGTTTCAGTGGGGAGAAATAAATGGGATTAAGTTAGGAGTATCTGAGAGAGTTTGAGCTAAGGAAGGGGTAGTAATAATGTTGAAGGATCAATTATGAAGAGAGAAAAGGGAATATAAATGTATAAATTCCAGGATTATGTGGATTAAAAAAAGGGTCGGATGTGAAAAGTGGGTCATAATAAGTGTGTATTCACCTTGAGAAGAGAGGAGCATAGAGGAGAGAGAGAGAGAGAGATTCTAGGAGATGTTAAGCAAGTGTGTAGGAACTTTTGA
This sequence comes from Cherax quadricarinatus, assembly GCF_038502225.1. Lineage (NCBI taxonomy): Eukaryota > Metazoa > Arthropoda > Malacostraca > Decapoda > Parastacidae > Cherax > Cherax quadricarinatus. The sequence goes on from NC_091351.1 coordinate 11,936,559, forward strand.
GCCAAGTGAGAGAGTAATTGTGGTAGGGGACCTAAATGCTAAAGTAGGAGAAGTGTTTAGAGAGGGTGTGGTAGGTAAGTTTGGGGTGGCAGGTGTAAATGATAATGGGGAGTATTTGATTGACCTTTGTATAGAAAGGGGTTTGGTTATAGGTAACATATTTAAGAAAGCGGATAAATAAGTACAGTGGACCCCCGGTATATGATATTAATCCGTTCCTGAGAGCTCATCGTATGCCAAAATTATCGGAAGGCGAATTCATTTTCCCCATAAGAAATAATGGAAATCAAATTAATCCGTGCAAGACACCCAAAAGTACTATAAAAAAAAAGTTTTACCACATGAAATATTAAGTTAAATGCACACAAACTGAAGAAGACATGCACAGTTAGTAGTACTCTACTAACAATAGAATACATGACACTTACGTTTAATGAAAATCTGGTGATGATTGATGGGATGGGAGGAGGGGAGAGTGTCGAACTTATTGTTTAGAAGGGGAATCCCCTTCCATTAGGACCTGAGGTAGCAAGTCCTTTTCCAGGGTTACTTCCCTTCTTTTAATGCCACTAGGACCAGCTTGAGAGTCACTGGACCTCTGTTGCACAACAAATCTGTCCATAGAGCTCTGTACCTCCCGTTCCTTTACGATTTGTCTAAAATGGGCCACATCATTGTCATTGTAATAGTCACCAACACGGCTTGCAATAGCTGTGTTTGGGTGATTTTCATCCATAAAGGTTTGCAGTTCAACCCACTTTGCACACATTTCCTTAATTTTTGAAGTAGGCACAATGGATTCCACAACTGGCATAGGCTTCTCAGGGTTAGCCCTAAACCCTTCAAAATCTTTCTTAATTTCCATACTAATTCTCACCCTTTTTACCACAGGGTTGGCACTAGAAGCTTTCTTGGGACCCATGGTGACTTATTTTGCAGAAACAAGCACCAAAAACACTGTGATAATATGGAATGTACCGAATGTATGCTTAGATGCGAGCACACTGGCTGGCTTGTAAACACTGGCACTCACGTGGACGCGTCCCAGACGAATCGCGTGTGGTGGGTTTTTTAACGAGTGGCGAGGCAGAATTTTGGCGTTAAAATGTATCGAATACCGAATTTAACATATACCGATGCCATCGAATACCGGGGGTCCACTGTATACAGGATGTGATATAGGGTGTAATGACAGTAGTTTGTTGGATACGTATTGGTAGATAAAAGACTGTTGGGTAGACTTCAGGATGCACATGTTATAGAGGGGCCACAGATATATCAGATCACATTTTAGTTGTAGCTACAGTGAGAGTAAAAGGGAGATGGGATACAAGGGAAATGGAAGCAGCAAGTAAGAGAGAGGTGAAGGTTTATAAACTGAAGGAGGAGGCAGTTAGGGTAAGATATAAACAACTGTTGGAGGACAGATGGGCTAGTGTGAGTATAGGCAATGGGATAGAAGATGTATGTGGTAAGTTTAAGAATATAGTGTTAGAGTGTTCAGCAGAAGTTTGTGGTTACAGGAAAGTGGGTGCAGGAGGGAAGAAGAGCGATTGGTGGAATGATGATGATAAGAGAATAGTAAGAGAGAGTATGAGAGGTTTTTACAAAGTAGAAGTGATGCAAGGAGGGAGGAGTATATAGAGAAAAAGAAGAGGTTAAGAAAGTGGTGAAGCGTTGTAAAAAGAGAGCAAATGAGAGAGTGGGTGAAATGTTATCAATAAATTTTGTTGAGAATAAGAAAAAGTTTTGGAGTAAGATCAATTAAGTTGAGAAAACCTTAGGAAGGAATGGATTTGTTAGTTAAAAATAGGAGAGGAGAGTTAGAGGTATCAGGAAGTCGGAGGGAATATTTTGAGGAATTGTTAAATGTTGTTGAAGATGAGGAAGCTGTGATTTCGTGTATAGGGCAAGGAGGAATAACATCGTACAGGAGTGAAGAAGAGCCAGTTGTGAGTGTGGGGGAAATGTGTAGGGCATTGGGTAGAATGAAAGGGTTACGGTAAAGCAGCTGGTATTGATGGGAAAAAGATAGAAATGTTAAAAGCAGGTAGGGATATGGGTTTGGAGTGGTTAGTGCTTTAATTTAATAAATGTATGGAAGAGGGTAAGGTACCTAGGGATTGGCAGAGAGCAAGCATAGCTCCTTTGTATAAAGGCAAAGGGGAGAAAAGAGATTGTAAAAATTTATTATATTTATTATCACACCGGCCGATTCCCACCAAGGCAGGGTGGCCCGAAAAAGAAAAACTTTCACCATCATTCACTCCATCACTGTCTTGCCAGAAGGGTGCTTTACACTACAGTTTTTAAACTGCAACATTAACACCCCTCCTTCAGAGTGCAGGCACTGTACTTCCCATCTCCAGGACTCAAGTCCGGCCTGCCGGTTTCCCTGAATCCCTTCATAAATGTTACTTTGCTCACACTCCAACAGCACGTCAAGTATTAAAAACCATTTGTCTCCATTCACTCCTATCAAACACGCTCACGCATGGAAATAAGGGAAATAAGAGTGCTGAAGAGGGGTTGTTGAGGTGGCTTGGTCATTTAGAGAGAATGGATGAAAGTAGAATGACTTAGCGTATAAATCTGTAGGGGAAGGAAGGAGGGGTAGGGGTCGTCCTCGAAAAGGTTGGAGGGAGAGGTAAAGGAGGTTTTGTGGGCAAGGGGCTTGCATTCCCAACAAGCTTGTGCGAGTGTGTTAAATGGGAGTAAATGGAGATGAGTGGTTTTTGGGACTTGACGAGCTGTTGGAGTGTGGGCAGGGTAATATTTAGTGAAGGGATTCAGGGAAACCGGCTATTATAGATTTAGCTGGACTTGGGTCCTGGAAATGGGAAGTACAGTGCGTTCACTTTAAAGGAGGGGTCTGGGATATTGACAGTTTGGAGAGACTTCTAAATTGTCGTATCTGAGCGCCTCTGCAAAGACTGATTATGTATGAGTGAGGTGAAAGTGTTGAATAATGATGAAATTATTTTCTTTTTGGGGATTTCCTTTCTTTTTGGGTCACCCTGCCTCGGTGGGAAACGGCTGACCTGTTGAAAAAAAAAAAGCTTACTGTGAATACCAGGTAAAGTGTATGGTAGTGTAATTATTGAAAGAATTAGAGGTAAGACAGAGAGTAGGAATGCAGATGAGCAAGGAGGCTTTACAGTGGGTAGGGGCTGTGTAAATCAAGTCTACATTGAAGCAAGTGACAATGGAGGGGATATTTTGATGAATTGTTAAATGTTGATGACGATAGATGTGAACAGTATTTAGGTAAAGGTGGGGAAGTTTTCATTGCATTTATGGATTTAGAAAAGGCATATGATAGTGGATAGGGGAGCAGTGTGGCAGATGTTGCAAGTGTATGGAATAGGTAGTAAGCTACTAAATGCTGTAAGGAGTTTTTATGAGGATAGTGAGGCTCAGGTTAGGGTGTGTAGGAGAGAGATTACTTCACAGTAAAAGGTCTTAGACAGGGATGTGTAATGTCACCATGGTTGTTTAATGTGTTTATAGATGGGGTTGTAAAAGAAGTAAATGCTAGGGTTTTGGGGGGAGGGGTGGGATTAAATTATGGGGAATCAAATACAAAATGGAAGTTGACACAGTTACTTTTTGCTGATGATGCTGTGCTTTTGGGAGATTCTATAGAAAAGTTAGTGGATGAGTTTGGGAAGGTGTGTAAAGGTAGAAAGTTGAAAGTGAACATAGATAAGAGTAAGGTGATGAGGGTATCGAATGATTTAGATAAAGAAAAATGAATATCACATTGGAGAGAGGGAGTATGGAAGATGTGAATGTTTTCAGATATTTGGGAGTTGACTTGTCAGCAGATGGGTTTATGAAGGATGAGGTTAACCATAGAATTGATGAAGGAAAAAGTGAGTGCTGTGTTGAGGTATCTGTGGAGACAAAACACGTTATCCATGGAAGCAAAGAAAGGAATGTATGAAAGTACAGTGGAACCTCAAATTCCGAATGTATCGCTTATCGAACTCTTTGAAAATTGGCCGCTTTTTTCGAACCAACTTCGTTCCCATTATTGAACTCTCTCCTTTTTTCGAACCACCGGGTACTGGACCTGTCCACCAGCCTGCTCTGTTCGCGTCCCTGTGAGCCAGTCTGGTTTTGTTGATGCTTGAGTGAACACTAACCTGCGGTCTCCTTCAAACATTTTAAGATTAATTCACTGTGTTTAGTGCTTGTGGGACTGAAATAAGCTACCATGGGCCCAAAGAAACTTGATAGTGGTGCTCCTGTGGTAAAGAAAGTGAGAAACACCATAGATGTGAAGAAGGAAGAAATACAGAAGTATGAGAGTGGTGTGGAACTTGTTGAGCTTGCCAGGATGTATGGAAAAAACAAGTCAACCATCGCTTCGCTTCTATCCTGGCAAAGAAAGAACAAATCAAGGAAGCTGATGTTGCGAAAGGTGTTAATATGCTAACCAAAGAAAGACCACAGACAATCGATCAGGTTGAGAAGTTGTTGCTGGTGTGGATCAGTGATAAAGAGATGGCAGGTGATAGTGTTTCAGAGACGATTATTTGTGCAAAGGCAAGGAAGTTGCATGCCGATTTGAAGATTAAGGAGATTTGCACCAAGTGGAATGATGTCCAAATGTTTGTGGAGAAGTACTACCCTGAGCAAGCTGAAACAAGCCATCTTTGCAACAAGTTCAGTGACAGAACCATGTCCCATTTTAGGGAAATCTTAACCCCTTCAGGGTCCAAGGCCAAAATCTGAAGTGGTGCTCCAGTGTCCAAGAAATTTTGAAAAAAAAAAAAATTATTTTTTCTTACAGAATTAAAGAGCATATTTTTGTGAAGGTAATAAGACAAAAAAAAAAATTCTGATCAGTACTTACCGAGATACAGTGCCAAGAAGTTTGTCGAAAATGATGTGGTGGCGGCAACATCGACGAATTCCACATACGCACATTACATTATTTTGCGGTTTTTGTTGTTTTTTTCTTTTTTTTTTCCAATTTTTTTCTATTCCTACTAACATTTGGGGCCTGAGAGACCAATACTGTATATAATGTATATATATAAACTCACTGTATTGAACACAATAACCGCACTAAAGTTATTATCATATTGTTTACCACTGTTGTTTATTACAATAAACATGCACAAATCTTGTATAATACTAATGTTCTATTATATATTTACATATTTACAATTACTGGACATGGTTTTAGAACTGCTGGAGCTTGTGGAACTCCTTGAAACAAGGCACCATGCACAGAGGCACCTTACATTCCTCACACATAAACCGAGTGTCTTTGCGTCTTTGTTGCCGTCTTTTTGTTTGTGCACAGACGATGCATCTCTTCTGAGCAAATTTCTTCTGAGTTGAAGGAAGTTGTATTATGAAATGATCACCTTCCCTCCTCAAATTCTTGGGTGTATCCTGAGGAATTCGAGGACCGTGTTGTATAGCAGGTGTTGTTACCTGGTACTTCATTATGAGTTGTCTGACAACAGACAAACAAAATTCACCATACGGTGGTCTGTTGCCAGTCTTTATTTGGTACATATTATATGCATTGAGCATTGAAATGTCCATGAGATGGAAGAAAAGTTTCATGTACCACTTGTAACTCTTACGAACACAATCAACAAAACCAATCTGCATGTCACATTTGTCAACCAAGCGCATGTTTTGTGTATAATCAGTCACTGTCACTGGTTTTCGAATACGTTCATTAGTCACTCGATCAACTTTGCCACTGTCTTGCATTTCATTACGGTGAATGGTTGTCAACAATGTGACATCTCGTTTGTCATGCCACCGTAATGCCATGATGTCATTGGCAGTAAACACCTGCACGTCATCACCACGAGCACCTGCGTTGAGCCTGGGCATATGTTTACAATTAGAACGCACTGTGCCACACAAATCTGTCTTGTTCACTCGCATGAAATCACTGAGTAATGGGCTTGTGTACCAGTTATCGGTATATAATGTATGCCCCTTACCAAGATAGGTGCCATCATGTTTCTCACTACGTCACCTGAGATACCCAATAACATCTTGGTATCTTTCAATGTTTTACTACCCGTGTATACAACAATATCCAACACCAGGCCACTGTCACAATCACAGAGTACAAACAGTTTTATACCAAAGCGTTTCCTCTTGCTCGGTATATACTGCTTGAATGACAGTCTACCTTTGAACAAAATCAAAGACTCGTCAATTACAAGATTCTTGAATGGATAAAAGTATATGCTGAACTTTTGTTTGAGATACATGAAAACATTTCTAATCTTGTATAACCTGTCACTTCTGTCAGGCCTGGTTTTGTCAGAGAAGTGCAACATACGTAAGAGTAAGATAAACCTGTTCACTGGTATGATTTCACTGAAGACCGGGGTAGAAATTAGCCGATCTGTGGACCAGTATGCTTTTATATTATGCTTATAGACGTGAGGCATAAGCATTATTGTTGCAAAAAGCAAATACATTTCTGCAACAGTCGTCTCTTTCCACCTGTGTAGTCTTGAATGTGGTGATTAGATCGTATTTGCCATGGTGTACTCAAAATACTTATTACTTTCCCTGACAATAATTTCCATCAATGGCTGGTCAAAGAAAATTTCAAAGAATTCCAGTTCATTGGCCGTGGTTCCAAGGGGACAAGTAGGTAGAATTCCACTTTGAGAATCATCAAAGTGGTGAGGCTTGGGAACAAAATTGGGATTTTGCTGCCAATCCCACATACGGTTTGCTGGTGGATACTGGACATCATAGGCTGGTTGTGCGGGTGGTTGTGGTTGTGGTGGGCTGGTGGCTGGCGCTCCGCTTTGTCCTTGAACTGACGAGTCAGCAGCGTGGGTCCCAGCGTGGCCTGGTGAGTCACGCATGGCGGTGCCACTATCATCACCACTAACACCATCCACTGATGCCTGTGGTCTATCCATGCCAAGTGTAGCCACATCATCCTCACTATCACTACCTAAAACTGGTGTTGGGCCACGGGATGTACTCCGGGATGTACTCCGTCCCCTGGGCACAGCATAGGGTACACTACCCGAGCGCATGCGGCGGTGAACATACCGACGCTTCACTGGTGAATATGATTCCTCACTATCACTACTCGATTGATCGTCGAGCGCAATAAAATCACAGTCCACGTCACTATCATCATCATGATTACTGAAGTCAGAGGCCTGGCCACGCGAAAATATTAGTTTTCTCTTGCGATGAGGAACAACCGACCGTGAGTCACGAGTGCCCACACCAGAGGTAGAAGGTTGAGGATCGTCAGGGTTTTCTGCACTATTATCGATATCCTGGTCATTCTTTTCGGTCACTAACTGATCAAAGCCGTAGAATTCGTCTTCATTTCCACTTCCATCAGTGTCAGACCTATCAGATAGGAAGAGGAGAGTCCCAATTTTCCGGGGAGTGAGAGCTGACTTGCATCGAGGCATGGTGAACAAGGGTAACTGAGCCTGCGTTCCCACAATGCTATGCGGGCGCCTAGATTTTTTGTTTATGGCGCACACCCACCACACAGACCCGTTCTCTCACATGTAGGCCTATGAGCGTTTTCGCGCTAAATTTGACAGCGCTAGAATTTTGGCATAGATCTACGGTTTAGACACTCAACGTAAAGCCGTTGATCTACGGGACGGACCCTGAAAGGGTTAAGGAGGTGCCAGAAACAGAGGACTGTGGACAGTTACTTTGTGAGACAGGGGTCCAGTGACTCTCAAGCTGGTCCTAGTGACATTAAAAGACAGAAAGGGAAATAACCCCAGAGAGGGCTTTAATACATAAAGTCCTTATGGAGGGGGATTCCCCTTCCAAACACTAACCCCAGCTCCCTCTCTCCTCCTCCCTGTCTTCTACATGCCATTATCAGTCTTCAATAAAGGTAAGTAAAAATGTTATTTTATATGTTTATTTAACCCTTTGACTGTCGCAAGCCCCTTTCTGAAACTGTCATTCTATGTTGCAAAATTTTTGGAAAAAAAAAGAAATTTTTTTTCTTATGAAATGATAGAGAATCTATTCCTGATGGTATTGACACCAAAAATGCAAAATTTGGTCGAAAACTCACGGAATTACACTCCCGCGAAGTGAGGGGTCTCGGCGACATATATGCATTGGCGATTTCGCCAACTTTGAGCCCTGTTTTTGGCCAATTCTGTTGTTCCAGTTGACCAAACTCATAGCTATTTCTTTAGAACTCCATTTTTCTATCTGTTGAGTACAAGAAACCACCCATTTACCGATTTGAACTACCCAATAAAGTGGTCAGAAATTGGCAATTTGGCCAGTTTCACACAAATTAAAAATGATGCCAATTTCAAGATAGGGTCCAGAATAAACAATGTAGACATTCTTGGCAGTAAAATAACATCCTCTGTTCATTAGTCGCATCTCTAGGCCCCTCTTATATTACTATTGCTTTTTATTTTGATTTTTTATTCATACAAAAAATGCAAAATTGACTGTTATGCAGACTACTGCATTATTGTAAAAATAGTATAAATAATACCAGTGCACTAGTGAAAGAATATTAGACTCCCCAGTTGACGTGCATTGGACGTGTGGTGTGATTTGCTTACTCCTGAACATTGGTAAAAATCGAATATTTCCGCTACTTTGAGCTCAATTACAAGGTCGTTTTCATCGTGAAACTAATCAAAATCATCTCTATTTCTGTAATATGTTTTCCATTTTATCACGTGAGACCATGAAAACGAGAATACAATGATAAATACTATACGAAAATACAACTCAAAGTCGGCGATTTAATCCAAAAAAAGTAAGTTTTTTTTTTTTTCATTATGCACTGCGTGCTGCAGGATTCTTTTTATGTGGTGCACACTAACACCACAGACCCATTCTTTCACATGTGGGCCTACCAGCTTTCTCCTGCTTGATTTGAAGCCACTAGAATTTGTGAATTAATACATCCGAAACACTGGCTCGTAAGACGTTTATATACGACCAAAACAGTCAAAGGGCTAAATATATTAATACATAATTGTACATCATATGTGTTGTGTGTATGTAAAACTATAATTAATCTCTATAAAATGTATTTCGGGTGCCAGGGGTAAATGAAAAATGGGGAGCCTTTAATTGAGCTTTGTGTAGAAAGAGGTTTGCTAAGAAGTAACACATATTTTATGAAGAAGAGTATAAATAAATAAATGTACAAGGTATGATATTGCATGTAATGAAAGTAGTTTGTTAGATTATGTATTGGTGGATAAAAGGTTGATGGGTAGGCTCCAGGATGTACACGTTTATAGAGGGGCAACTGACATATCGGACCATTATTTAGTTGTAGCTACAGTTAGAGTAAGAGGTAGATGGGAAAAGAGGAAAATGGCAACAAGAAGTAAGAGGGAGGTGAGAGTGTATAAACTAAGGGAGGAGGAAGTTCGGGTGAGATATAAGCAACTACAGTGGACCCCCGCTTAACGATCTCCTCCCAATGCGACCAATTATGTAAGTGTGTTTGTACGTGTATGTTTGGGGGTCTGAAATGGACTAATCTACTTCACAATATTCCTTATGGGAACAAATTCTGTCAGTACTGGCACCTGAACATACTTCTGGAATGAAAAAATATCGTTAACCGGGGGTCCACTGTATTGGCAGAAAGGTGGACTGGTGCAAGTATGAGCAGTAGGGGGGTTGGAATAGTTTTAAAAATGCAGTATTAGAATGTGGAGCAGAAGTTTGTGGTTATAGGAGGGTGGGTGCAGGAGGAAAGAGGAGTGATTGGTGGAATGATGAAGTAAAGGGTGTGATAAAAGAGAAAAAGTTAGCTTATGAGAGGTTTTTACAAAGCAGAAGCGTTATAAGAAGAGTAGAGTATATGGAGAGTAAAAGAAAGGTGAAGAGAGTGGCGAGAGTGCAAAAGGAGAGCAGATGATAGTGTGGGAGATGCACTGTCAAGAAATTTTAATGAAAATCAGAAAAAATTTTGGAGTGAGTTAAACAAGTTAAGAAAGCCTAGGGAACAAATGAATTTGTCAGTTAAAAACAGAGTAGGGGAGTTAGTAGATGGGGATATGGAGGTTTTGGGTAGATATTTTTATTATTATTATTATTATTATTTTTTTATTATTATCACACTGGCCGATTCCCACCAAGGCAGGGTGACCCGAAAAAGAAAAACTTTCACCATCATTCACTCCATCACTCCATCCATATTTTGAGGAACTTTTAAATGTCGACGAAGAAAGGGAGGCGGTAATTTCATGCACTGGCCAGGGAGGTATACCATCTTTTAGGAGTGACGAAGAACAGGATGTGAGTGTAGTGGAGGTGCGTGAGGCATTACGTAGAATGAAAGGGGGTAAAGCAGCTGGAACTGACGGGATCATGACAGAAATGTTAAAAGCAGGGGGGGGGAAGTGGAAATAGTGTTGGAGTGGTTGGTATTTTTGTTTAATAAATGTAAGTACAGTGCCTGCACTCTGAAGGAGGGGTGTTAATGTTGCAGTTTAAAAACTGTAGTGTAAAGCACCCTTCTGGCAAGACAGTGATGGAGTGAATGATGGTGAAAGTTTTTCTTTTTCGGGCCACCCTGCCTTGGTGGGAATCGGCCGGTGTGATAATAAATAAATAAAAAATAAAATGTATGAAAGAGGGGAAGGTGCCTAGAGATTGGCAGAGAGCATGTATAGTCCCTTTATATAAAGGGAAGGGGGACAAAAGAGATTGTAAAAATTATAGAGGAATAAGTTTACTGAGTATACCAGGAAAAGTGTATGGTAGGGTTATAATTGAAAGAATTAGAGGTAAGACAGTATGTAGGATTGTGGATGAGCAAGGAGGCTTCAGAGTGGGTAGGGGATGTGTAGATCAAGTGTTTACATTGAAGCATATATGTGAACAGTATTTAGATAAAGGTAGGGAAGTTTTTATTGCATTTATGGATTTAGAAAAGGCATATGATAGAGTGGATAGGGGAGCAATGTGGCAGATGTTGTAAGTATATGGAATAGGTGGTAAGTTACTAAATGCTGTAAAGAGTTTTTATGAGGATAGTGAGGCTCAGGTTAGGCTGTGTAGAAGAGAGGGAGACTACTTCCCGGTAAAAGTAGGTCTTAGACAGGGATGTGTAATGTCATCATGGTTGTTTAATACATTTATAGATGGGGTTGTAAAAGAAGTAAATGCTAGGGTGTTCGGGAGAGGAGTGGGATTAAATTATGGGAAATAAAATACAAAATGTGAATTGACAAAGTTGCTTTTTGCTGATGATACTGTGCTTATGGGAGATTCTAAAGAAAAATTGCAAAGGTTAGTGGATGAGTTTGAGTGTGTGTGTAAAGGTAGAAAGTTGAAAGTGAACATAGAAAAGAGTAAATTGATGAGGGTATCAAATGATTTAGATAAAGAAAAATTGGACATCATATTGGGGAGGAGGAATATGGAATAAGTGAATGTTTTCAGATACTTGGGAGTTGACGTGTCAGCGGATGGATTTATGAAGGATGAGGTTAATCATAGAATTGATGAGGGAAAAAAAGGTGAGTGGTGCATTGAGGTATATGTGGAGACAAAAAATGTTATCTATGGAGGCAAAGAAGGTAATGTATGAAAGTATAGTAGTACCAACACTCTTACATGGGTGTGAAGCTTGGGTTGTGAATACAGCAGCGAGGAGGTGGTTGGAGGCAGTGGAGATGTCCTGTCTAAGGGCAGTGTGTGGTGTAAATATTATGCAGAAAATTCAGAGTGTGGAAATTAGGAGAAGGTGTGGAGTTAATAAAGGTATTAGTCAGAGGGCAGAAGAGGGGTTGTTGAGGTGGTTTGGTCATTTAGAGAGAATGGATCAAAGTAGAATGACATGGAGAGCATTTAAATCTGTAGGGGAAGGAAGGTGGGGTAGGGGTCGTCCTTGAAAAGGTTGGAAAGAAGGGGTAAGGGAGGTTTTGTGGGTGAGGGGCTTGGACTTCCAGCAGGCGTGCGTGAGTGTGTTCCATAGGAGTGAATGGAGACGAATGATATTTGGGACCTGACGAACTGTTGGAGTGTGAGCAGGGTAATATTTAGTGAAGGGATTCATGGAAACTGGTTATTTTTATATAGCTGGACTTGAGTCCTTAAAATGGGAAGTACAACGCCTGCACTCTAAAGGAGGGGTTCAGGATATTGACGGTTTGGAGGGATATGTTGTGTATCTTTATACGTATATGCTTCTAAGCTGTTGTGTTCAGAGCACCTCTGCAAAAACAGTGATTGTGTGTGAGTGAGGTGAAAGAGTTGAATGATGATGAAAGTATTTTCTTTTTGGGGATTTTCTTTCTTTTTTGGGTCACCCTGCCTCGGTGGGAGACGGCCGAGTTGTTAAAATTTTTTTTTTTTTTTTTTTGTGAATATTTTTGGGTTTCTGGAACGGATTAATTGTATTTCCATTATTTCTTATGGGAAATATTGCTTCGCTTTTCAAACTTTTCAAATTTAGAACTAGCTCCTGGAACGGATTAAGTTTGAAATTTGAGGTTCCACTGTTTAGTGGTACCAACATTCGTATATGGTGGGTGGAAGCAGTGGAGGTGTCCTGTCTAAGGGCAATGTGTTGTGCAAATGTTATGCACAGAATTCGGAGTGTGGAAATTAGGAGGAGGTGTGGAGTAATAAAAGTATTAGTCAGAGGGCTGAAGAGGGGTTGTTGAGGTGGTTTGGTCATTGAGAAAGAATGGAACAAAGTAGAATGACTTGGAGATCATATAAATATGTAGGGAAAGGAAGGAGGGGTAGGGGTCGTCCTCAAAAAGGTTGGGGGGAGGGGGTAAAGGAGGTTTTGTGGGCGAGGGGCTTGGACTTCCAGCAGCATGCGTGAGTGTGTTAGATAGGAGTGAATGGAGACGAATGGTTTTTGGAACTTGACGAGCTGTTGGAGTGTGAGTAGGGTAATATTTTTTTAAAGGATTCAGGGAAACTGGTTAGCTGATCTTGAGTCCTGGCAATGGTAAGTACAATGCCTGCACTTTAAAGGAGGGGCTTTGGATATTGGCAGTTTGAAGGGACATCCAAACTGTTGTATCTGAGTGCCTCTGCAAAGACAGTGATTATGTATGAGTGATGGTGAAAGGTTGAATGATGAAAGTATTTTTCTTTCTTTATGGGTCACCTTGCCTCGGTGGGAAACAGCTGATGTGTTAAAAAAAAGTCTGTTGAGTATACCTGGTAAAGTGTATGGTAGAGTTATTATTGAAAGAATTAAGAGTATGATGAAGAGCAGGATAGCAGATAAATAAGGAGGCTTTAGGAAGGGTAGGGAGTTTGTAGACCAAGTATTTACAGTGAAACATAGGTAAACAGTATTTAGATAAGGGTAAAGAGGTTTTTGTGGAATTTATGGATTTGGAAAAGGCGTATGATAGGGTGGATAAGGGGCACTGTTGCAGATGTTGCAAATGTATGGAGTAAGAGGTTGGTTATTGAACGCAGTGAAGTCTTCATGAGGATAGTGAGGCTCAGGTTAAAGTATGTAGGCGAGAGGAAGATTATTTCCCAGTAAAATTAAGCCTTAGACAGGGATGTGTGATGTCACCATGATTGTTCAATATACGTTTACACCTACCATCCGACTTACGACCGAGTTCGGTTCCGAGAAACCGGTTGTAAGTCGAAATGGTCGTAAGTCGAACTTTACTACTGAATATCAACAAAACATTTTTGTAATGGCTTTATTTTATTGTTTTATTTTGGTATTTCATGTTTTACTTTACTTTTTATGCTGTTAGTACTGTATTTTATACTGTAAGGTTTAGGATAAACACTGTACAACACAAATAGTTGTTTATTTCCCAGAAATTAGGCATTAAAAAACACGGTCGTAAGTCGAGTGGTCGTAAGTCGAGCAGGTCGTAAGTCGGATGGTAGTGTATTTGTAGATGGAGTCGTAAGAGAAGTGAATGCTCGGGTATTGGCAAGACGTGTGGGGTTAAAAGATAAAGAATCTAACACAAAGTGGGAGTTGTCACAGTTGCCCTTTGCTGATGACACTGCTTTTGGGAGATTCCGAAGAGAAGTTCCAGAGGTTCGTTGATGAGTTAGGTAGGGTATGTAAAAGAAGGATATTAAAAATGAATTTAGGAAAGAGTAAGGTGATGAGAATAACAAAAAAATTACGTAACGGAAGATTGGATATCAGATTGGAGGGAGAGAGTATGGAGGAGGCGAGTGTATTCAGATACAATAGTACCTTGGGATACGAACAGCTCAAAACTCGAACAATTATCTAAGTGTATTTATGAAAGTGCTTTTGGTCTGAAACAGATTAATCTAATTTACATTATTTCAAATGGGAACAAATTTGTTCGGTATTGGCACTTGAATAGCCTTCTGGAATGAATTAAGTTTATATCCCGAGGTACCACTGTATTTGGGAGTGGACGTGTCAGCAGGTGGGTCTGTGAAAGATGAGGTGAATCATAGACTTGATGAGGGGGAAAAAGGTGAGTGGTGCACTGAGAAGTCTGTGGAGAGAAAGAACTTTATCCGTGAAAGCAAAGAGGGGAATGATGAGAGTGTAGCTATACCAATGCTCTTGTATGGGTGTGAGGCATGGGTGGTGAATCTTGCAACAAGGAGAAGGTTGGAGGCATGTCTGAGGGCATTGTATAGTGTGAATATAATGCAGAGAATCTATAGTTTGGAGATTAGAAGGAGGTGCGGGATTACCAAAACTATTAACCAGAAGGCTGAAGAGGGGTTATTGAGATGGTTTGGACATGTAGAGAGGATGGAATGAAATATAAAATGACTTCGAGAGTGTATAAATCTGTAGTGGAGGGAAAGCGGGGTAGGGGTCGGCCTAGGGAAGGTTGGAGGGAGGGGGTAAAGGAGATTTTGTGTGTGAGGGGCTTGGACTTTCAGTAAGCATGCATGAGCATGTTAGGAGCAAATGGAGGCAAATGGTTTTTAGGACTTGACGAGCTGTTGGAGTGTAAGCAAGGTAACATTTATGAAGGGATTCAGGGAAACTGGCAGACCGGACTTGATTCCTGGAGATGGGAAGTGCAGTGCCAGCACTCAGAATGAGGGGTGTTAATGTTGGAATTTTATAACTGTAGTGTAAGCATGCCTCTTGCAAGATAGTGATGTAGTGAATGATGATGGAAGTTTTTCTTTTTTTAGCCACCCTGCCTTGGTGGGAAACAACAGATGTGTTAATAAATATAAATATTTTATCCTTCTTCCTTTTTATGTATTCTGTCTTCTTTCTTATCATTTTTACATTGCAAAAACTTGGGGCAAATAGAGGCATTGGTATTTTTTTAAAAAAAAAAAAAAAAAAAAAAAAAAAAAATTCTAATGGAGTTTGATGGTGTGTGAAAGATTTCTAATTTCAGTTTGTTCTCTGTGGGGTGAATAACATTCACTAACATGTGTGATCAAGGGCTACTTTGTTCCTTATAATGCCATTTCTTTTAGGAAAGTTAAACAAAATAGAAGCAACATTCTAATTTCTTAGTGTACAGAAGTTAAGATTAAATGTGAATACTGAAGAGGATCCCAGCAGGGGGTTGAAATGTACAGATCAATTAATCTTTAGTTTGTCTGTGTGGGGGTTAATAATGAGTACAGTGAAGTATGTGGTCTTTAAATAGTACAGTTATCAGTAGAGGTGTTTAATAATAATTATTCATGCATACATTGCTTTGAAAACTACATTTTCCAGTCATTGGAGAAAATTACGCTAAAATGGAGTTTGTATAGGGTGATGTTTAATAATTTAATTTAGTCAACAGTGTCTCACCTGACAAGTGCTCAGGCTGGAATGGAAGCTCAGCTGGCATCAACAAAATTGTTGCTGGAAGATCGCAATGATAGAGTATCTGACCTGGAGGCTCAAGTAGCTCAACAGAAGGAGAAGATAGAGCAGTTGGAACATAAGCAACGGGAAGGGGAGAAAGCAAGACGTAAATTGCATAATCAAGTGCAAGAGTTGAAGGTATGATGTAGTTTAATCATATAAAAGGAAGCTTTATTTCATTATTACATTAAATGTTGATTTATATGACCATGTAAATATAATTATTTTCATTGGTTGCTGTGAACAATATTGAAATCCCTAGGATGCAGGTCATAACTGTACAAAGTACAGGTCTCCCTCAACATTCGCGAGGGTTAGGGGATCAAGAGCCTCGTGAATGTTGAAAAACCGTGAATGTTTGGTGCCCCAATATATTGTAGGGAAATATATTACAATACTGCTTCCTTAACTTGTTGAACCATGAATAATCATAAAATACATGAAAACGTCGTAAATTGTACTAAATATTTACATGTTATGCTTTAATAACGTATGTTATTTAATAACATGTATGTTAATAACATGTATGTTATTAAATACCACAGACTCCACCACTGCGAGTCCCTACTACCCTCCCTCCGACCCCCACAACTGGCAGCCAGCCCTCCCACCACTCAGTGTGGTGAGTGTTTTGTTTGCTCATTATTTGCTATTAAACTACGGAATAAATAATGTAAACCCATTCATGACTGTATATTGGAATGGCTATTAGGAAAGGTATTAGATGGTGACATCATGTGTTTACTCTTGAACACAGCAAAGAATCGAACATTTCTGCTATTGCTAATAATAACAATAGTAATAATAATAATAATAATAAATACAATATAATTGAAGAAGGAAATTGTACAAAAATACGAGGGAGTGGTTGACACATCGTCATTGTGGCTTTGTTTATGCTGGAGTGAACATTAGTCTCCCTGCTCTTCCAAACATTTCACAATAATTCAGCGGTTGAGGCAGTGGTATTTAATAACATTTTTATTTTTTATTATCACACTGGCCGATTCCCACCAAGGCAGGGTGGCCCGAAAAAGAAAAACTTTCACCATCATTCACTCCATCACTGTCTTGCCAGAAGGGTGCTTTACACTACAGTTTTTAAACTGCAACATTAACACCCCTCCTTCAGAGTGCAGGCACTGTACTTCCCATCTCCAGGACTCAAGTCCGGCCTGCCGGTTTCCCTGAATCCCTTCATAAATGTTACTTTGCTCACACTCCAACAGCACGTCAAGTATTAAAAACATTTGTCTCCATTCACTCCTATCAAACACGCTCACGCATGCCTGCTGGAAGTCCAAGCCCCTCGCACACAAAACCTCCTTTACCCCCTCCCTCCAACCTTTCCTAGGCCGACCCCTACCCCGCCTTCCTTCCACTACAGACTGATACACTCTTGAAGTCATTCTGTTTCGCTCCATTCTCTCTACATGTCCGAACCACCTCAACAACCCTTCCTCAGCCCTGTGGACAACAGTTTTGGTAATCCCGCACCTCCTCCTAACTTCCAAACTACGAATTCTCTGCATTATATTCACACCACACATTGCCCTCAGACATGACATCTCCACTGCCTCCAGCCTTCTCCTCGCTGCAACATTCATCACCCATGCTTCACACCCATATAAGAGCGTTGGTGAAACTATACTCTCATACATTCCCCTCTTTGCCTCCAAGGACAAAGTTCTTTGTCTCCACAGACTCCTAAGTGCACCACTCACTCTTTTTCCCTCATCAATTCTATGATTCACCTCATCTTTCATAGACCCATCTGCTGATACGTCCACTCCCAAATATCTGAATACGTTCACCTCCTCCATACTCTCTCCCTCCAATCTGATATTCAATCTTTCATCACCTAATCTTTTTGTTATCCTCATAACCTTACTCTTTCCTGTATTCACCTTTAATTTTCTTCTTTTGCACACCCTACCAAATTCATCCACCAATCTCTGCAACTTCTCTTCAGAATCTCCCAAGAGCACAGTGTCATCAGCAAAGAGCAGCTGTGACAACTCCCACTTTGTGTGTGATTCTTTATCTTTTAACTCCACGCCTCTTGCCAAGACCCTCGCATTTACTTCTCTTACAACCCCATCTATAAATATATTAAACAACCACGGTGACATCACACATCCTTGTCTAAGGCCTACTTTTACTGGGAAAAAATTTCCCTCTTTCCTACATACTCTAACTTGAGCCTCACTATCCTCGTAAAAACTCTTCACTGCTTTCAGTAACCTACCTCCTACACCATACACTTGCAACATCTGCCACATTGCCCCCCTATCCACCCTGTCATACTCCTTTTCCAAATCCATAAATGCCACAAAGACCTCTTTACCCTTATGTAAATACTGTTCACTTATATGTTTCACTGTAAACACCTGGTCCACACACCCCCTACCTTTCCTAAAGCCTCCTTGTTCATCTGCTATCCTATTTTCCGTCTTACTCTTAATTCTTTCAATTATAACTCGACCATACACTTTACCAGGTATACTCAACAGACTTATCCCCCTATAATTTTTGCACTCTCTTTTATCCCCTTTGCCTTTATACAAAGGAACTATGCATGCTCTCTGCCAATCCCTAGGTACCTTACCCTCTTCCATACATTTATTAAATAATTGCACCAACCACTCCAAAACTATATCCCCACCTGCTTTTAACATTTCTATCTTTATCCCATCAATCCCGGCTGCCTTACCCCCTTTCATTTTACCTACTGCCTTATGAACTTCCTCCACACTCACAACTGGCTCTTCCTCACTCCTACAAGATGTTATTCCTCCTTGCCCTATACACGAAATCACAGCTTCCCTATCTTCATCAACATTTAACAATTCCTCAAAATATTCCCTCCATCTTCCCAATACCTCTAACTCTCCATTTAATAACTCTCCTCTCCTATTTTTAACTGACAAATCCATTTGTTCTCTAGGCTTTCTTAACTTGTTAATCTCACTCCAAAACTTTTTCTTATTTTCAACAAAATTTGTTGATAACATCTCACCCACTCTCATATATGTTATAAATAATAATAGTACATATCATTAATAACATGTATTATTATTGACATGTATGTTATTAAATACCATTGCCTCAATCACTGCCTCTACCACTCCAGCCACACTCAATCTACAAGCACCAAACACAATGAATTATTGTGAAATGTTTAGTCTCCCTGCTCTTCCAAACATTTCACAATAATTCATTGTGTTTGGTGCTTGTAGATTGAGTGTGACTAGAGTGATAGAGGCAGTGATTGAGGCAATGGTATTTAATAACATACATGTCAATAATAATACATGTTATTAATGATATGTACTATTATTATTTATAACATATATGTTATTAAATACCACTGCCTCAACCGCTGAATTATTGTGAAATGTTTGGAAGAGCACGGAGACTAATGTTCACTCCAGCATAAACAAAGCCACACTGACGGTGTGTCAACCACTCCCTCGTATTTTTGTACAATTTCCTTCTTCAATTATATCCTATTTATTATTA
>NC_091351.1:11955985-11990985 GCF_038502225.1 Cherax quadricarinatus
GTAGTAGTAGTAATATACAGCGGTAGTCAAAGAAGTGTGAGTAGGACTTGCTGGTGGAGACATTTTGTCTGATGGTATTTTGCCGAGTCGAACCTTCAGGGATGCTGCATCTCCGCGTGTTTCGTGCTGTGGTCTTGAAGGTTCCTTTAACAGCTGAATCTTGACATGTGTGTTTCTACAGTTGTTCTTTTATGATCATTATGGTGCTGTTCCATTTCGTTATGTGAGCTGTGTATAACGTATGTGTTGGTCATGTCTCTCCTAGGTGCAAAGATCTAGAAGTTCCTTTAAAGTGAATCTTATCACAGGTGCACGTTAGTTACCATTTTGTCCTAGGCACATGTCGATTTGACACTAGACCTGTTGTATGTGTGTGTGTGTGTACTCACCTATTTGTGGTTGCAGGGGTCGATTCATAGCTCCTGGCCCCGCCTCTTCGCTGATTGCTACTAGGTCCTCTCTCTCCCTGCCCCATGAGCTTTATCATACCTCGCCTTAAAACTATGTATGGTTCCCGCCTCCACTACGTCACTTTCTAGGCTATTCCACGGTCTGACTACTCTATGATTGAAAAAATACTTCCTAACATCCCTTTGATTCATCTGAGTCTTCAACTTCCAATTGTGACCTCTTGTGTCTGTGTCCCCTCTCTGGAACATCCCGTCTTTGTCCACCTTGTCTATTCCGCGCAGTATTTTATATGTCGTTATCATGTCTCCCCTGACCCTCCTGTCCTCCAGTGTCGTCAGGCCGATTTCCCTCAACCTTTCTTCGTAGGACAATCCCCGTAGCTCTGGGACTAGCCTTGTTACAAACCTTTGCACTTTCTCTAATTTCTTGACGTGCTTGACTAGGTGTGGATTCCAAACTGGTGCTGCATACTCCAGTATGGGCCTTATGTAAATGGTATACAGAGTCTTGAACGAATCCTTACTGAGGTATCGGAACGCTATCCGTAGGTTTGCCAGGCGCCCGTATGCTGCAGCAGTTATCTGATTGATGTGCGCCTCAGGAGATATGCTCGGTGTTATACTCACCCCCAGATCTTTTTCCTTGAGTGAGGTTTGCAGTCTTTGGCCATATAAACTATATTGCGTCTGCGGTCTTCTTTGCCCTTCCCCAATCTTCATGACTTTGCATTTGGCAGTGTTAAACTCAAGGAGCCAGTTGCTGGACCAGGCTTGTAGCCTGTCCAGGTCTCTTTGTAGTCCTGCCTGATCCTCATCCGATTTGATTCTTCTCATTAACTTCACATCATCTGCAAACAAGGACACTTCTGAGTCTATCCCTTCCGTTATGTCGTTCACATATACCAAGAACAGCACAGGTCCTAGGACTGACCCCTGTGGAACCCCGCTTGTCACAAGCGCCCACTCTGACACCTCGTCACGTACCATGACTCGTTGTTGCCTCCCTGTCAGGTATTCTCTGATCCATTGCAGTGCCTTTCCTGTTATGTGTGCCTGATCCTCTAGCTTTTGCAGTAACCTCTTGTGAGGAACTGTGTCGAAGGCCTTCTTGCAGTCCAAAAAAATGCAGTCGATCCACCCCTCTCTCTCTTGTCCTCTGTCACCTTGTCATAAAACTCTAGTAGGTTTGTGACACAGGATTTTCCTTACCTGAAACCGTGCTGGTTGTCAATTATACACTTGTTTCATTCCAGGTGCTCCACCACTCTCCTCCTGATGATCTTCTCCATGGCCTTGCATACTATACACGTTAGTGATACAGGTCTGTAGTTTAGTGCCTCATGTCTGTCTCCCTTTTTAAAAATTGGGACTACATTTGCCATCTTCCATTCCTCAGGGAGTTGCCCAGTTTCAAATGATGTGTTGAAGATCTTTGTTAATGGCACACACAATATCTCTGCTCCCTCTTTAAGGACCCACGGAGAGATGTCTGGTCCCACCGCCTTTGAGGTGTCAAGTTCGCACAGCAGCTTCTTCACTTCCTCCTTGGTTATATGTACCTCATCCAGCACTTGCTGGTGTACCCCCCTGTTCTGATTTCCTGGAGTCCTACTGGTTTCCACTGTAAATACTTCTTTAAATCTCGTGTTGAGCTCCTGACATACCTCTCGGTCGTTTCTTGTGAATTCCCCATCACCCTTCCTCAGATTACCTGGTCCTTGACTGTTGTTTTCCTCCTGATGTGGCTGTACAACAGCTTCGGGTCAGTCTTGACTTTCGATGCTATGTCATTTTCATATTGTCGCTGAGCCTCCCTTCTTATCTGTGCATATTCGTTTCTGGCTCTTCGGCTAATCTCTTTATTTTCCTGAGTTCTCTGTCTTCTGTACCTTTTCCATTCTCTAGTACACCTAGTTTTTTGCCTCCCTACACCTTTGGGTGAACCAAGGACTCGTTCTGTTCTTCCCATTATTTCTGTTTTCCTTGGGAACAAACTTCTCCTCTGCCTACTTGCATTTTGTTGCCACATAGTCCATCATTTCTTGTACTGGTTTTCCTGTGTGTGTGTGGGATCGGGTGAACTCCTCTGATGACTTGTGATCGTTTCCTGGTGAGACCCTTGATGGTTGACTAGTAGTAGTAGTTGTAATAGAAATAGTAGCAATAATAATAATAGTTGTAGTAATAATGGTAATAATAGTATTCAACACCTCCGTGTTTTATTTTTTCTGTTTATGATAGGAATGGTGCCTTGATTGCTGATAACTGTTCTTGATCCTGGTATTGGAGCCATCATCCCCTTCCTTCAATCAAAACTCATTTCCAGTGTGACTTTGTCAATGGTCCAAGTCGGACCGAAACGTCGTCGTAAGCTTCTCTCTTTTATGTGCGGGTTATTTGTGTATCGTTCCAGTCACGGTATTATGCCTTTTTTTGTTACTCATTTCCTTTAGTTTCCCTGGAGTTGTATATGTATGTGTGTTTATTCACAAAGTGGCTGGATGTTTCGCCTGTTGCCAAAAGACATAATGTTAACTAATGTAAGGGAATGCAAGATCATACCTGAAACAATGTACCTCACGAAAATCAAAAAAAAATTCTTTAGTTCCACAAGAAAGAACAAATATATATATATATATATATATATATATATATATATATATATATATATATATATATATATATATAATATATGTGTGTAATTGGGTATTGCGTTGTTTGTATTTCAAGTGATGCAGTTCATTTTCTTACATAATGTATATCTTATAATGTGTGTAGTACGTTTTTTACCCGTTAGAGTACTTGTGTACTGTTTATTCGCTATTTAATATTAAGTACTTATGTACTCGTTCCTTCGAGTGCTCGTTGAGTGCTTTATTCTGTAGTTGAGTACAGGATACATTTGACAGTAAAGTATAAACTACAATATAAAAAGCCCCCTTGTTACGCAGAGCATTTAGGGCAACCTTAAAAAATATAACTTAGTTACTATACAATGAGACAAATATAGTTTACTGTAAACAGTTTGGTATATGACATGATATTTTGAGATCTTGTATAAGTATCTGGAACGTTTGTATCGAGGGTGACTGAGGTAGAAGTTATATTTGGTTAATAGACATGATAAAACTTTATTACTTGGATCAGTAAAGTTGTTATTGATATATCAGACAAACATAATTTATATAAGTATGGATTGTCACATTTTTTAAGTGCTTTCTGCTACATTTTTGAAGCAGGTGGCTGGAAGGAAACTCTTTGCTTCGTCTGGAAGGGAGTTCCAAATTTATATTGAGTTCATGTACAGGTTGAGTCAAGCGGTTTTTCAAAGAGAAACATATTTCTTGCATTGTGTCTGTGTTCTGTTGCAGCTCTCCAGGAAGAGTCGCGGAGCTCTGGGTTGTTGAGGATGTTGTATGGTCAGTAAATTGAGTTTTTAGTAGTAGGAATGTGCCTGCAACCTGATTGGGTGATTATTGTAACTGATTTCCATTGGGTAACAATGGGTTGTAGGTAGTTTACTGTAGTGGTTCCCTAAACATAAATCCCGTATATGAAGTATTGATCAATCGTACTATCAATGATTATGCCAGCTTTTAGGAGTTATGTTTATCTAGATGTGGTCAAGAAAGGATGCAGATGTCTTGCGTGTTTGATTATTATTCCGAGTGATTGTTGAGTACCTTGTTCACTCATTATTCAGAATATTGTTCATAGTTCAGATGTTCGGCCACGCCTGGAAATACAACCATAACATCTTCGATGTTCTGAATCATTCTTCGTGGGGAAGAAGGGGGTAGAGCGCTAAGCCCATAGAGGTCATACAACGTCTGGGGAATGGTAGACATAGTTTTTATCCCAGAAAGAGGAAGGTAGGTTCAGCTCCTGGAATCGGGGACTCCAGAATCAAGGAACCCCTTCATTTTCTTTCCTAAAGGCTCCTTCTCCCTTTACCCCGAGAACCCTTCTCTAGAATCAAGGACCCCTTGAATATAAGTTTTTTTTTTTTCTTTAAAGAAAATTTTCCTCGAAGAAAATAAAGGGGTGCTTACCATAGGAGTCCGACATAAATCTTGTGAACTTTGGAGCTGTCCACTCCAGTGACGCCACCCATGGCACGCGTCGAAATTCCCAGGCTATCAAATAACAATATATTTATCTCGCCTTCTCCACGATTTATGTTATACTCCCTCGTGTAAGAAATGGAGTTTCTCCTTTTGTTTTACCTTTGTGGTTTATATGAGGGGAGATCACTTGGTTTAACTCACGATAATTAGTGTACAGGCGAGCTCTGGTTTATCTTGGGTTATTAACCCTCTGGCTTAATAAGTTTTTTCCACTATAAATGTGACGATTGGCTACATAATTAGCATATCGCCACGCCTAAACCACGGGGGATAATACCTTGGGTAAATAAAGCAAGTATGTTTTAAATAATGCATTGAAGGGGACTGCCCCACGGAGGGATCAATATTGAATGTTGCAGAGAGTGGCGGAGAGATGGCAGCAGGCGGCGGGGGTCGTGCAGCGCCACCCCTGCAGTGACGACACACTCACCAACCTTCCATCCTCACCCAACATTACCTCTCCCTCCCTCTCTTACTTCCCTAAACCGGCCGTATTAACGGAAACCACTTATCCGGACACCGTTACGTTGTTTCCATGCTTGTTAATGCCGGTCTGTGGGGTGGGTGTGCAAGGTGCTGGCAGCTTTAGCCTGGCTCATCTTTGCAAGTAGAGTTCCCAGCGAATTCTGGTCTATAAAGAGGAGCCATCACTCGCCCCGTTCTTTATTCCTGTCAGACTGATTTGGTAGTGCGTGGCGGCCGGGTCAAAATAATTCCCCGAAGTTCATCCTTTCTCTTGTTTCAGTAGTATTTTGTATTTATATTTACCCTCTTAGCCCTTGTATTCTTGTATTAGTCAGTATTATGTGATGAGAATGAAAAAAAATTAACTATCTTTCTGGGGAAAATAGAGTACATGTATTTGTGATGATACACAAACATGTGCGTGTGATAACTCAAGCATTCACATAACGGCATGTGTACATGGATGTGCAGTATGTGCTTATGTACTCATAAAGAAATACTTGCATGTATACACAGGCTTGAATAGGCATACACAGTGAGCTATCGTTTTCTCTCTCACACACATTGCTGTATAGCCCTTGTGGCTTAGCGCTTCTTTTTGATTATAATAATCTCTCACACACACACTTGGTCTCAGTCACACACTCGCACTCATAAAAGCAAAATCAGTCAGAATCACACACACTCTCACACTCCCTCACAGACACAATCCCTCGCATACACACTCCCCCACATACTCCCTAACATACACACTCCCTCACATACACACACCTTAACATACACACTCCCTAACATACACACTCCCTCACGTACACTTATTAACACTGGCAAATACAGTATCTTATCTTAGTTAATATAACTTTATTATGCACCTCATACCCAGCCTATGGTTAATAGCTACAAGAACAGAGGTAAATAATAGGCCCAACATAATGGGCCTCAACATTCTGATAGGTAAGCAAGTTACAATGGGAATGAGCTATTTATAAAATAATGATCATGTAACAATCGTAATGAGTTGTTTATTCAGACATGAATTCATTCACAAAAGTATTACAGTGTAGCCTATATGCAGTTAAGAGTTATTGTAATACCCGATATTTTAGTAAGGTATGGTTGAAAAAACAATGCCAGGGTATTTTTCCATAATGGTTGGTAAGGACACCGTGGGCAAAATGTTTCGGCATTTCTTGAGCATTTGTGAATGAGATCACAATTTTGTCACATTCCAGCACATTATGTAGCAGTGACAGTACTCCCTTTGACAATGTTTACATGTAGTTATGTCTACAGCAGCTGGTGATGTAACCTCCCCAAGGTAATGGTAACCCAGCCGGAGCCGGGGGGTAGTGACATCCAAGAGTCTGTTGCTCTTGTTCCCGTTGAATGTGCGTAATAGTGGTGGTTATAGACACTTGTCACTCCCTCTGCCCCAAGTCGAAGTTCATTTAATTTTTTTCCGCATTTTTATCCTCAGATTACTAGCTGACAGCCCAGATTGGTAATCCACTTTCCCATGTAAGGTATAACGCTTGTCCCAGTTCATTACTTTTATCATGTGTTTGAAGGTCAAAGTGAGACGTAATTCTCAGATGTACTTTAACTCCATTGTCTATAATTCTATAGTACCATTGGTTTCCGACACGAACGTGTCACACTTGACACTTATGGAGTTAAGTGCATTTATGGAAGATAGAGAATCGCAACTGAAGTATCAATTTCAAATATATGAGTACATTTGAGTGCATGAAGTATAGCAAACAGTTCGAAGGGTGGAAGCCAAAGTCTTGATGCGTGCTCCAATTTCTACGCAGGAGCCTTCAGTCTGTATGACAACGACACTACCAGCTGCACCCACCAGAGGGCTGGTGATGACAGCCTTCAACAATCAGAATTTATGGAGGAGAAAGTTGTGTGACTAAGGTGTCAGTATACTTAAAACATCATGCTTGGCTTCGAGGGAAAGCTTCGATAAAAATCTAAGAAAATTTTTTGTAGGGAAAGTGATCTGGAGAGGTAATTGCCCCACAGTGCAAGAAAGTGTTGCTGTTCTTTGCTTTCTTGATTCGTTCGAAGGTCGGTTCCAGGTTTCATGATTAATTTGGAGTTCTCACCTGTGTTGAAGGTTTGACGGGCTTGTGTTCAAGGGTTTTGATAAGTTTGCCTGATCATATTAAAACCAATTCATTTCAATGAAACGATCTCTGATACCTGGAAAATCAGGTTCCTTACGTGTGTTTAGTATTTTGGTGGTACGTGTACATCAAGAATGATTCTCATGGCTTCGTTCTGCAAATTTTCAAACCCTTGATTGGGTTTTGGACTAGGAATAATTAAACAATTTGTCAATTTAGGGAGTTCTCCAGTTGCATAGTTCATGTAAAGTACACATTAAGGATATCCTGGTACTTAACAGCGCGATCTGCGTATATTATACCTTCCACCACTACCAAGTGAATTTATAAATAATAATAATAATAATAATAATATATATATATATATATATATATATATATATATATATATATATATATATATATATATATATATATATATATAATGTGCCGAATAGGCAGAACTTGCGATCTTGGCTTAAATAGCAACGCTCATCTTGCCATATAGAACAAGTGAAAATTTGTGTATGCAATAATTTCGCCAAAATCATTCTGAACCTAACGAAAAAAATATATTTCACTGTGTTTAGTATTAAATTATTGTAAACAAATCTAAAATATATTTAGTTGGGTTAGGCTAAAATAAATTGAGCTTGTTATAGTAAGATTAGGCAAGTTTTCTAGGATTCTTTTGGTGCAAAATTATAAATTTTTACATTAACATTAATGAAAAAAATCTATCTTTAAACGTATAAAAGAAAATTTCAGAAAGGACTTAATTTTAAACGAGTTCTTGCTAATTGACCAGTTTTACATATTCGGCACGACATATATATATATAATATATATATAATATATATATATATATATATATATATATATATATATATATATATATATATATATATATATATACACACACACACACACACACAGTGGAACCTCAAATATCGAACTTTCTTAGTTCCAGAAGGCTGTTCGAGTGCCTTTACCGAATGAATTTATTCCCATCAAGAATAATGTAAATTAGATTAGTTCATTTTAGACCCTCAAAAATACACTTATAAAAGCACTTACAAAATTGTACTTAAATATACTACTGGGAGCAGTTCGATATTTGAGGTTCCACTGTATATATATATATATATATATATATATATATATATATATATATATATATATATATATATATATATATATATATAAAATCATATCATCAGCTTTTTGCTGATGATAATGTGCTTATGGGAGATTCTAAAGAAAAATTGCAAAGGTTAGTGGATGAGTTTGGGAATGTGTGTAAAGGTAGAAAGTTGAAAGTGAACATAGAAAAGTGTAAGGTGATGAGGGTGTCAAATGATTTAAATGAAAAATTGGATATCAAATTGGGGAGGAGTAGTATGGAAGAAGTGAATGTTTTCAGATATTTGGGAGTTGACGTGTCAGCGGATGGATTTATGAAGAATGAGGTTAAAAAGGTGAGTGGTGCGTTGAGGTATATGTGGAGACAAAAAACGTTATCTATGGAGGCAAAAAAGGGAATGTACGAAAGTATAGTAGTACCAACACTCTTATATGGGTGTGAAGCTTGGGTGGTAAATGCAGCAGCGAGGAGACGGTTGGAGGCAGTGGAGATGTCCTGTCTAAGGGCAATGTGTGGTGTAAATATTATGCAGAAAATTCGGAGTGTGGAAAATAGGAGGTGTGGAGTTAATAAAAGCATTAGTCAGAGGGCAGAAGAGGGGTTGTTGAGGTGGTTTGGTCATTTAGAGAGAATGGATCAAAGTAAAATGACATGGAGAGCGTTTAAATCTTTAGGGCAGAAGGGGTAGGGGTTGTCCTCGAAAAGGTTGGAAGGAAGGGGTAAGGGAGGTTTTGTGGGCGAGGGGCTTGGACTTCCAGCAGGCGTGCATGAGCGTGTTCAATAGGAGTGCATGGAGATGAATGGTATTTGGGACCTGACGATCTGTTGGAGTGTGAGCAGGGTAATATTTAGTGAAGGGATTCGGGGAAACCTGTTACTTTTATATAGCCGGACTTGAGTCCTGGAAATGGGAAAGTACAATGCCTGCACTCTAAAGGAGGGGTTCGGGATATTAGCAGTTTGGAGGGATGTGTTGTGTATCTTTATACGTATATACTTCTAAACTGTTGTATTCTGAGTACCTCTGTAAAAACAGTGATTATGTGTGAGGTAAAAGTGTTGAATGATGAAAGTATTTTTTCTTTCTTTTTGGGTCACCCTGCCTCGGTGGGAGACGGCCGACGTGTTAAAAAACAAAAATTATATATATATATATATATATATATATATATATATATATATATATATATATAAAATTTCAAAACGTTGGCCCTCCCCCCCCCCCCCCCCAAAAAAAAAAAATCATCATTCACACATAATCACTGACTTTGCAGAGGTGCCCAGATAGGACAGTTTAGATGTCACTCCAAACAGCAAATATCCCAAACCCTTCATTTCAAGTGCAGACATTGTACTACCCACCTCCAGTGTGGAAAATTGCATTTATCTGTATGTATAATTATGTACATAACAATAAATGAGCATAGATAATTATTATTTATCAGTTAGACAAGTAGGAATTTGGGACACCTAGGTCGCAAAAATGTCCCCCTTCGATACCTACCACTGTCATATCCACAAGTTGCTCTGGACCTATTAATTAAATGAATTATACATCACCAGAAGTACTTGTAAATATATAAATTTGTGGACTGTATATTAAAAAATATATAAATTCACATATACATAACAGAAGGAAAATATATCTTAATATCACTCACCAATTTGACTGGATATTAAGTTGTATCATACTCAGAAAAACCTCACTAACTAAATTTATGAAAACACTGGCCAGAATTATACACAAATCTAGAGAGCTTATCTGAGGTTCCTGGAGCTGTCTTATCCAGTCGTCTGATATCTCAAGTTATGCAGGAATGCACATCCAACAATTTCGCCTCCTATTTGAGAGGTGTCAATCCAATTTTAACCTCTAGAGCACGAAAAATTCTTCCCATTATATTAACGTTGTATCCAATTCAAAACCAAGATGGCGAGTCCCGTCTGCGCAGACGCAGGCTTTCCGTTTTCTATGACATAAATATTATTAAATACAGTATGGCCATCTATTTACATATAAATACTGAATTTCTGGAAAATATATACAGTATTTTCCACACTGCGGCCGGCCGGAGTTCATTGCTAAACGACTCAAATTACTCCTTCCTTTAGGAGACGATTCCAGCCGGTTCTGGCTTGAGTGGCTGTTCTCCTAGTAGGTCTTACTACGATTTCATTTTCTGGCATCACTTGGTCAGCGTTATCTTCCATATCACTCGTGTCACTTTCCCTCAGATTTTCATTTACGTTTGATTGAACACCTAACTCCAAGGGAATCAATTTATTAATTGTGCGTAAACTTTCCTGGCCACGACACAACACTTTGACATTCCTGACAACACTTTGTGCATCTGGGTACAATGTCAATACTTTGCCCAGAGGCCACAATGTTCGATGTTGTTTAGTGTCAATTAACACAATGTCACCTGGTTGAATGGTCTGTCGATTTACTGCCTCTGTCGCACCATAAAAGTGTTCATGTAGTGTAAGAAGATTTTCCTTACGCCACACACATTAGACCAATGATCAATTACTTTATTTAACATTTTAAATTTATTACACAACACTGCCGCATCATTGTAATCTTCATCACTTTCTTCCGGATTATCTCTATAGACAGGGGCAGCTTCCAATTTCCTTCCACATATTAGGTGAGAAAGTATTAATACATCTGCATCAGGTGTATCACTCATGTACGAGGGAGGCCTATTATTTATACGATTTTCTGCCTCCACTAACACTGCACGGAATTCTTCCAAATTAATTCTCTTCCAGTGTAGTACTTTGCGGAGACGCCTCTTCACTGTGCCTATCAATCTTTCGTACAGCCCCCCCTGCCAAGGGGCTCTAGGAGTAATAAATTTCCAGGTACACCCTCGCTGGGTTAACAGAGATTGAACATCGTTACTATTATTTAATTCTATCAAGTGTTGAGCACCTGCTACAAAATTTGTGGCATTATCCAAAATCATCAACCTCGGACAGGATCTCCTAGCTGCAAATTTTCGAAACAGCTGTATAAACTGTTCTGCAGACAAGTCCTGTGCCACTTCTAAATGAACTGCCCTAGTAGCAGTACAGGTGAACAAACACACATACACTTTCAGTGGAACACCATTTGACGTACCTGTTAAAATTGGACCACTATAGTCTACACCTGTTACATCAAATGGTTTCACTAATTGTACACGCTCCTTTGGCAATGGTGGAGGACCTGGGTACATATAGGATCTGGCATCCACACGGCGACATATTACACAAGATTTAATCACCCTTTTTACACTTTGCCGTCCTTGTGGAATCCAGAAATTTTCCCTAATACAATTTAAGGTATCTTGTATCCCACCATGAATTACATTTTTATGGGCCTTTAGAACAATCAAATTTGTTAGATGATGAGTTTTGGGCAGTAAGATAGGGTGTTTAGCATAATCACCCAATTCAGTATTTTGTAATCTACCTCTGCACCTAATTACATTGTTCTCTAAATACAGCCCCAATTTCTCTATTATGGAACCTTTCACAATTTTTCTTTCCATCATCAATTTAATCTCATTTCCATAGATTTCCTCCTGTTCCCTCTTTATCCAATATTCAAGAGGATGTGAACACTTATATGAAATATTCATCTTGTTTAGAAATTTAAACACCAATTTAGTTACATTGATTAGTTTGGGTAAAGAAGAATACCTATTTATATCAATGGCTAAGGAAGGACAAACAATTGGAGCAGTGGTCACATTAATTTCAACAGGAGCAATATACGCCTTTTGTACAAGCTAATTAGCTTTATTTACCAGCCAGCTCGGTCCTTTAAACCATGATACAGCATTTACAAATTTAGCATAAGGTAAACCTCGAGACAAGAAATCAGCTGGATTCTCCTCACCAGGTATATGATTAAATGTTAACATATGCTGACCCAAACTATTATACTTCTCTTGCATCTGATTAATTTCAGCGACTGTTTTGTACGTACACAATTTTACTGTTTCCATTACGAATCCATTGTAAGGATACCTCATTATCAGACCAAATTACAGTGTCGCTAATATTTATCTCCTGCAACTTATTTCTTATATAATTAGCTAATTTGACACCTACATAAATGGCTGTTAATTCCAACTGAGGCAAGGTGCGTGATTTAATTGGAGACACTTTAGCCTTAGACATAATAAGAGAAATAACACTATTACATTGAAGGTAAGCAACTGCTCCATATGTCAATTTTGAAGCATCACAAAAAATGTGGAGTACATTTTTTACCATTTGGATTGGCCACCTGGCGTGGGAACTCCAACATTGGAATTTTTTCAT
Source organism: Cherax quadricarinatus (assembly GCF_038502225.1). Lineage (NCBI taxonomy): Eukaryota > Metazoa > Arthropoda > Malacostraca > Decapoda > Parastacidae > Cherax > Cherax quadricarinatus. The sequence continues at coordinate 11,968,563 of NC_091351.1, forward strand.
AATCACCAATTAATTCATCCCACTTGTTAATGAATTCCTCAGGTAGAATTTCATCCCAAACACATTTAAGTTTCCATGCTTCCTGAATTAATAATTTCCCTCTTATAGTAAGGGGTGACACTAAACCTAGTGGATCAAAACATTTGGAAACTTCAGCAAGCAAAATGCTCTTAGTTAATTTATTGGGCATACTGTAATTATTAGGTTTTAACATTAACAAATCTTTCTCAGTATCCCAATTTAAACCCAGTACATTACTACATTTTGGCACTTCATCTCCAGGGTAATCTTTACTTATTTTGTCCTTCAATTTGGACGAATTACTATTCCATTCTCTCAGAGGCATATTTGCACTTTGCATTATTTTATTAGCCTCTCCATAAGTCATTAACAGTTCCTCTTCAGTTGATGTCACACCCAGGAAATTGCCCACATAAAATTGTTTGCTCATTACTTTACTCAATGGACTTCCTGTACATTTAAGGTGTGCATTTATCGTCGCTTGAGGTAGGAATGGACTGGATGTAGCACCAAATAATACGCTCCTAAAGCGAAAGGTTTTCAGAGGGCTAAGTGGGTCAATAGGATTCTCAGGCCATAAGAAGCGGGTACAATCCCAGTCAGCCTCTTGTAAACCCACTCTTAGGAAAGCTTTACTTATGTCAGCCGTAAAGACATAGTGCTTTACTCTGAAATTTAATAAGATATCTCCTAATTTTTCCGTCAACGACGGACCTGTCATCAGTCATTTAAACTAGGTACATTTTTGTTACTCCTGGCACTACAATTAAACACAATTCTCAGAGGAGTGGTCTTACAATCCTCCTTCACTCCGTGATGGGGCAAATAATGACCATAAATTTTGGCTTGCTCAGGAGATACTTCTTCTATAAATTTATTAATTAACTGCTCGGCAATTATATTATAGGCAGTTAACAATTCTGGTGTCTTACTCAGTTCGCGGAGCTGAACCTTTAATTGTCCATATGCCATTCTGTAATCAGTGGGCAATTCTGGATGGTTCAGTCTCCACGGAAGTCGTACCCAGTATTGTCCAGATTCAAATTTTACATCTTTCAGGTACTGCTCCTGAGTAAAAGAATCGTCTGGACTTTCTTCATTTACATTTATTCCAATGCTGTCTAATTTCCACAATTTATGCACTGGCTCAACACCATCCTCTATGGAAGAATTATACTGGGGTACGACTTCATGAGTAAGACACACAGTTATGGTATTTGTAGTTGCCTCTAGTCATGAATTATTATTACGAGGAATCCTACCATACATTACATGGCCTCCTGCAGTCTTCAAAAGGGTGACACCACATTTCTTTACCATACCCTTTACAAAGGAGGCATAATAGTCACTACCTATCAAAATGTTTATTGGGCCTACAGAATCATCACTTACCCCAGAAGGTGCTAAATTTACATTATGTGAGAGTCTTTCTGTAGCTTTACTAAGCCCTACTGTAGATATTTTCTCTGGAAGTCTATCTACAGTTACTGCATTAACACGTTTTTTCTCATTGCCCAACCTGACAGTTACATAAACAGTGTCATACAATTGAGCCCTTTTATCCGAGAGAAAACCAGATAATTTTAAAGTTGTGGGATCTCCCATCTGTACTTTCATACCATCAAGACATTTACGTTTAATGAAAGTACGTTGGGATCCTTGGTCTAATAATGCAGTTACATTTTTTTATTTATGCCTTTTATCATCAATTTTTACCTGTAACACAGGTAAGGCTACTTCAGCAAAACCATCATTATTAACATTAGCAGCAATTTTTACATTAGCTACTGTTGTGTCAGGATTGTCAACATTATCATTATTATCAACATTATCATATAGACCTTTACACATAACTATATGGTGTCTTTCTTTGTGACATTGATAACAGAATTTTAATTTGGCATAACAATCCTTTACATTGTGATTACCTAAACACCTGATACATCTGTCAAGTTCCTCCAATCTTTCAACTTTATCATTCCATGAATTGTATGCATTGCAATTCTTAAGAAAAATGAGTACCCTTGCAGAAAAGACAATCTCTTTTCTTTGACTGGTTTCTTATTAACTGGGCTACTCTTAGGAGGGTACTTATTCTTCTTACTTGTGGAGAATCATTATTTCTGATTCTTGCTACTTCATATGCACCTATGCAACTATTTTAGGAAATGAATTTTGATTATTAACATTGGGATAATTTTTCCCTTTGTGAAACTTGACAGATACCTCAGAGCTATTATGTGTTGCATCTTTAAAATGAGTTAGTTGGCTGGTCTGCAACTGAACAATTAATTCTTGTAGACCTAGTCTTATTTCCTCCAGACCAAAATAAGCTTTGTGATATTTATTCGAGAGCCATTCAAGTGTTTTACAGCTTAATTTATTCTGTACCATGGCACTCAATAACCAGTCTGATTCCTTCAGATTATATTTATTACTTAAAGTTTTGAGAGTGCTCTCCAGTTTAACTCTAAACTGCTGTAAACCTTTGTAAGTGTGATCTGGAGATTTTAAATTAACAATGATATTCACTAGATCCAACCTACTTTGTTCTATATTACCATAAGTGACTTTCAACAAGTCAACTGCTTCCTTGTAAGAGTCATTTACATTGGGAAAGGCTTGTATGAGTATGTGAGCATCTCCTCTTACCTGTCCTTTGAGGTAAAATAATTTAGTTACACAGGCTAGGTCACTCCTGTCATGCACAGCTGCTTTAAAAATTGACCAAAATTCCTCCCAATTTTCTCCAGGATTAAACACAGGTAAACATAATTCTGGGAGTTTTGGCAAAGACATATTATTTGTTGGAGCAGACTGATTAACTGCCTGGTTTACACATTTTAATTTATTCAAGGCCTGACTTTTACAAGAATCTTTTCTTCTAATTCATAATACTGATTAATCATAAGATCTACTTCAGTCTCATCTACACAGTTTACTAACAAATCTCCTTCATATTTGTTGTTATATAATTTATATGAATCATATCTATTACCTAAAGCATCTAAATACAATTTTAAATCATCTTGATTCATTAATTCCAAACATTTATTATATGCCTTGGTTACATGAACTTTTCTAGCCTGCAGTGATGCTTTCTTTACTCTATATTCCATATGTTTGTCTTCTATATTAATTTCCTCATTTTCAGCCATGATGCAATGTATTAAATTCAACCCAATTAATAACACTGATTACAACTTACAACACTGATACAACTTACCTTTGAATAAATCCTAGCTACACTTGAGCTTAGCAATTACATGTAAAATATTATAATATAAATTTTAAATGTACATTAATACAAACCTTTAGCCAGACTTGGCTCATCAAAATTATTATACAAATTAATATAAATCCTTGCCAGAATTTGGCATAGCAATATTAATATTATACACATTAATATAATTAGCAACACTTGACTTATCAATTACACATACACTGATATAAATCTTGGCCAGAATTGTCTTATCAAATTAATATTATACAAATTAATATAAACTTAGCCAGACTTGACTTATCAAAATTAATATTGTAATAATTTTAATCCACTACACATTAAGTAAATTTGTGAACTTAACATCCACCTCCTTCTGTCATTTCACAAATAATTATTAAGTAATTAACTAATTAATGACTTCACTAATTACCTCCGGTTCAAGAAGGACCAACGGGCAAATTAAATGTGGAAAATTGCATTTATCTGTATGTATAATTATGTACATAATAAATGAGCATAGATAATTATTAATCAGCTAGACAAGTAGGAATTTGGGACACCTAGGTCGCAAAAATGTCCCCCTTCGATACCTACCACTGTCATATCCACAAGTTAATCTGGACCTATTAATTAAATGAATTATACATCACCAGGAATACTGGTAAATATATAAATTTGTGGACTGTATATTAAAAAATTATTATATATAAATTCACATATACATAACAGAAGGAAAATATATCTTATCACTCACCAATTTGACTGGATATTAAGTTGTATTATACTCAGAAAAACATCATTAACTAAATTTATGAAAACACTGGCCAGAATTATACACAAATCTGGAGAGCTTTTCTGAGGTTCCTGGAGCTGTCTTGTCCAGTCGTCTGATATCTCAAGTTATGCAGGAATGCACGTCCAACAATTTCACCTCCTATTTGAGAGGTGTCAATCCAATTTTAACCTCTAGAGCACGAAAAATTCTTCCCATTATATTAACATTGTATCCAATTCAAAACCAAGATGGCGAGTCCCATCTGCGCAGACGCAGGCTTTCCGTTTTCTATGACAAATATTATTAAATACAGTATGGCCATCTATTTACATATAAATACTGAATTTCTGGAAAATATATACAGTATTTTCCACATCCAGGACTGAAGTCCGGCCAACCAGTTTCCTTGAATCCCTTCACAAACTATTGCACTGCTCACACTCCAACAGCTCGTCAGGTGAACATCAATACCGACAGGTTGGTAGGTAAGACACATAGGCAACGGTTAGGCAACTTTATTCCGAAACGTTTCGCCTACACAGTAGGCTTCTTCAGTCGAATACAGAAAGTATTCTGTATTCGACTGAAGAAGCCTACTGTGTAGGCGAAACGTTTCGGAATAAAGTTGCCTATGTGTCTTACCTACCAGCTCGTCAGGTCCCAAAAACAATTTGTCTCCATTCATTCCTATCTAATACACTCACACATGCCTGCTGTGTGTCCAGGCCCCTTGCACACAAAACCTCTTTTACCCCTCCGTCCATTCTTTCCTAGGACCACCCCTACCTGTCCTCCCACCACTACAGATTTATGCACCCTTTAAGTCATCCTATTTTGCTCCATCCTCTCTAAATGACCAAACCACTTCAACAACCCCTCTTCGGCCCTCTAAACACTTTTAGGATCTCCACACCTCCTAATTTCCACACCATAAATTATCTGCATAATATTTACACCACACATTGCCTGTAGAAATGACATCTCCACTCCTTCCAGCCTCCTCCTCACTGCAGCATTTACAACTAATGCTCCACGCCCACATAAATGTGTTGGTACCACACACTCATACATTCCCATCTTTTCCTCCATGGATACCGTGCCTTGTCTTCATAGATACCTCAGTGCACCACTCACCTTTTTTTCTTTATCAGTTCTATGGTTAACTTCGTCCTTCATAAACCCATCTGCTGACAAATCAACTCCTAAATTTCTGAACACACTTCTTTCATACCCCCTTCCTCCAATGTGATATCCAATTTTTCTTTACCTAACTCATTTGAACCCTCACATTACCTCACAATAAGATCACAGTAAACAGGTGATTTCAGAATGTGCAAAACAACCACTCTGAAAGAATAGAGAAATTCCAAGCGCTTTCGTGACTACTCACATTATCAAGGAACTTGATAATGTGAGTAGTCACGAAAGCGCTTGGAATTTCTCTATTCTTTCAGAGTGGTTGTTTTGCATATATATATACAGTGGACCCCCGGTTAACGAACTTTTTTCATTCCAGTAGTATGTTCAGGTGCCAGTACTGACCGAATTTTTTCCCATAAGGAATATTGTGAAGTAGATTAGTCCATTTCAGACCCCCAAACATACATGTACAAAAGCACTTACATAAATACACTTACATAATTAGTCGCATTTGGAGGGGATCGTTAAGCGGGGGTCCACTGTATATATATATATATATATATATATATATATATATATATATATATATATATATATATATATATATATATATATATATATATATATATATATATATATATATATATAGGTGAAAGTGTATAAACTAAGGGAGGAGGAAGTTCAGGTGAGATATAAGCAACTATTGGCAGAAAGGTGGGCTAGTGCAAAGATGAGTAGTGGGGGGGTTGAAGAGGGTTGGAATAGTTTTAAAAATGCAGTATTAGAATGTGGGGCAGAAGTTTGTGGTTATAGGAGGGTGGGGGCAGGAGGAAAGAGGAGTGATTGGTGGAATGATGAAGTAAAGGGTGTGATAAAAGAGAAAAAGGTAGCTTATGAGAGGTTTTTACAAAGCAGAAGTGTTATAAGAAAAGTAGAGTATATGGAGAGTAAAAGAAAGGTAAAGAGAGTGGTGAGAGAGTGCAAAAGGAGAGCAGATGATAGAGTGGGAGATGCACTGTCAAGAAATTTTAATGAAAATAAAAAAATTTTGGAGTGAGTTAAACAAGTTAAGAAAGCCTAGGGAAAGTATGGATTTGTCAGTTAAAAACAGAGTAGGGGAGTTAGTAGATGGGGAGATGGAGGTATTAGGTAGATGGCGAGAATATTTTGAGGAACTTTTAAATGTTAAGGAAGGAAACAGAGGCAGTAATTTCATGCACTGGTCAGGGAGGTATACCATCTTTTAGGAGTGAAGAAGAGCAGAATGTAAGTGTGGTGGAGGTACATGAGGCATTACGTAAAATGAAAGGGGGTAAAGCAGCTGGAACTGATGGGATCATGACAGAAATGTTAAAAGCAGGGGGGGATATAGTGTTGGAGTGGTTGGTACTTTTGTTTAATAAATGTATGAAAGAGGGGAAGGTACCTAGGGATTGGCGGAGAGCATGTATAGTCCCTTTATATAAAGGGAAAGGGGACAAAAGAGACTGTAAAAATTATAGAGGAATAAGTTTACCGAGTATACCAGGAAAAGTGTACGGTAGGGTTATAATTGAAAGAATTAGAGGCAAGACAGAATGTAGGATTGCGGATGAGCAAAGAGGTTTCAGAGTGGGTAGGGGATGTGTAGATCTGCCTATTCGTGCCGAATAGGCAGAACTTGCGATCTTGGCTTAAATAGCAATGTTCATCTTGCCATATAGGACAAGCGAAAATTTGTGTATGCAATAATTTCGCCAAAATCATTCTGAACCTAACGAAAAAACCATATTTCAGTGTTTGTTTAATATTAAATTTTTGTAAACAAATCTAAAATATATTTAGTTGGGTTAGGCTAAAATAAATTGTTCTTGTTATAATAAGGTTAGGTAAGTTTTCTAAGATTCTTTTGGAGCAAAATTATAAATTTTTACATCAACATTAATGAAAAAATTATATCTTTAAACGTATAAGTGAAAATTTCAGAAAGGACTTAATTTTGAATGAGTTCTTGCTAACTGACCAGTTTTATATATTCGGCACGACATATATATGTGTGTGTGTGTGTGTGTGTGTGTGTGTGTGTGTGTGTGTGTGTATAATGTAAGTGAACAATAATTAAATAATAGTAAGAAAGTTTTCATTGCATTTATGGATTTAGAAAAAACATTTGATAGGTTGGATAGTGGAGTAATGTGGCAGATGTTGCAAGTGTATGGAATAAGTAGTAAGTTACTAAATGCTGTAGAGTTTTTATGAGGATAGTGAGGCTAAGGTTAGGCTGTGTAGGGGAGAGAGAGAGGGAGATTACTTTCCAATAAAAGTAGGCCTTAGACAGGGTTGTGTAATGTCACCATGTTTAACATATTTATAGATGGGGGTTGTAAAAGAAGTAAATGCTAGGGTGTTCGGGAGAGGGGTGGGAGTAAATTATGGAGAATCAAATACAGTTACTTTTTACTGATGATACTGTACTTTTGGGAGATTCTAAAGAGAAGTTGCAAAAGTTAGTGGACGAGTTGAAGAGTATGCGTAAAAGAAGAAAATTGAAAGTGAACATACATAAGAGTAAGGTGGTGAGGGTATCAAACGAGGGAGGAGGTTAACTTTACAATTAATGAAGAAAAAGGCGAGTGGTGCATTGAGGTATCTGTGGAGGAAAAAACTGTTATCTACTGAGGCAAAGAAAGGAATGTACGAGAGTAGAGAAGTACCAACACTCTTATGTGGGTGTGAAGCATGAGTTGTAAATGCTGCAGCAAGGACGAGGCTCAGAGACAGTGAAGATGTCATGTCTACATTCAATGTGTGGTGTAAATATCATGCAGAGAATTCGTAGTGTAGAAATTAGGTGTGAAGCTACTAAAAGTACTATTCAGAGGGCTGAAGAGGGATTGTTGAGGTTTGGTTATTTAGAGGAGCAAAATTGGATGACTTGGAGGATGTATGAATCTGTAGAGGAGGGGTTGGGGTTGTCCTAGTAAAGGATGGAGGGGGTAAAAGAGGTTTTGTGTTCAAGGGGCTTGGACATACAGCAGGCATGTGTGAGCATGTTAGATAGGAGTGAATGCCACAATGGCATTTGTGTGGCCGAATGGACTACAGCACTGCCTGGGAATCTTGACCATCCCCAGTAGTAGTTTTAAATCCTGCTGACTGCGATCTTTCTTTGTAAATGCCCTCTTGTTTCTGCGTGGTGCATTGATATATACAGTGGACCCCCGCTGAACGATCACCTCCCAATGCGACCAATTATGTAAGTGTATTTATGTGTGTTTGTACGTGTATGTTTGGGGGTCTGAAATGGACTAATCTACTTCACAATATTCCTTATGGGAACAAATTCGGTCAGTACTGGCACCTGAACATACTTCTGGAGTGAAAAAATATCGCTAACCGGGGGTCCACTGTATATATATATATACACACACACACACACACACACACACAGTGGAACCCCGAGTTTCGGCCATAATTCGTCATAAGTCGAATGGTAGGTGTGTGTGTGTGTATATATACACATGTGTGTATATATACACATATATATATATATATATATATATATATATATATATTGGCAGTTTGGAGGGATATGTTGTGTATCTTTATACGTGTGTGCTTCTGAACTGTTGTGTTCTGAGCGCCTCTGCAAAAACAGTGATGGTGTGTGAGTGTGGTGAGGGTGTTGAATGATGATGGGAGTATTTACTTTTTGGGGATTTTCTTTCTTTTTTGGGTAACCCTGCCTCGGTGGGAGACGGCCGACTTGTTGAAAAAAAAAAAAAAAAAAAAAATTTATATATATATATATATATATATATATATATATATATATATATATATATATATATATATATATATATATATATATATGCGCAATAAGATCACAGTAAACAGGTGATTTCAGAATATGCAAAACAACCACTGTGAAAGAATAGAGAAATTCCAAGCACTTTTGTGACTACTCACATTATCAAGGAACTATGAAAGTAAAGCATCCAAGGAAGGTATATAAGGGGTCTGGCCAACACTTCACTATCAGATCCCACAATGGTTAAACACCTGACGCGCGCCGACCCAACTGGACAGGTCCTTCGCACAACCCACCAACAAACTATTCTACCCAAGAAAATTTTAAAAATTATTATTTGTCCAGTGTATTATTAAATTCTTCCCAAATTCTATTAATTATAAATGGATCTTATTTATATAAACCAAAAGAAATATTCATATTATTGTCAAAACTGCTTTTTATGAAACAAGATTCAATTATATTCCTGTCGACCATGGACTTGCTTGATACTACTTTCTCAACCTTCCTTGGATGCTTTACTTTCATAGTTCCTTGATAATGTGAGTAGTCACGAAAGCGCTTGGAATTTCTCTATTCTTTCACAGTGGTTGTTTTGCACATGCATGCATATATATATATACATATATATTTTATACAGTGGACCCCTGGTTTTTGTCCAGTCCGGATATCGTACAATTCATTTCAACCACTTTTTTCGGCAAATTTTTACCCCGGGTTTTGTACATCCACTTGGAAATCATGCAACATTATCAAACATCATAAACATGCAACATTTATATGCTATGGAGGTATGCTAGCCAGGCAGAGGGAAAACATTTGTTTTCCCTGGTCCAGCATCATAGAAAACCTGTATGAATCTGCATTGGCCCAGTCACCGCCCTTAATACATAACGCTTTTGTTTACAATTCTCACCATGAATTATTCATTACTTCTCACTTTGTTTATGATGGCATCTAAAGGTAGTTGTTAGAAATTATTTAACTCGGTGAACATGGTATGTCGATGGTAATAATATGGCTCTGGGCCGCATTAAGTAGGTACGTAGCCTAGGCAGACTACGTAATACTTACATCTACTGGCTACCTACACCTGACCTCCTACAAATAAGTACTACTCAACTCTCGCCCTACATTTAGACTACAAATATTTTAAGGTAAGTAATGAATGTACTGTGTATGTATTCTACTTTTTGTTTTTTTTAATGCCTAGTTCTATTACTAACTTAATATAAGTTAGTGTTAACTTGACAACCCTATGCCTGTTGTGGAATCTGTTGTGACTTTGGGGAAGTCCCTGGGGTTGGATGTGAGTGGCCAGGAAGTGGAAGAGTTGGTGGATGACCACAGGGAAGAGCTAACCACTGAAGAGCTGCAATACTATAGCTATTCTCAATAAAATAAATTTTTTTGTTAATATTTTTGGGTGTCTGGAACAGATTAATTGGATTTGCATTATTTCTCATGGGAAATATTACTTCGGTTTTCATCCATTTCGGATTCTGGCTGACTTCCTCCTCACTTAGCGATGTACACGTTTACCGACAACTCAGACTTACGAAGGGCTCTCTGACCAGCATGCATACCTAAATAATGTACGTACGTATATTGGAGCCGATTTCCTTATTTCTTTTTATTACAATATACAGTACACTGCTGTATAAACATTTAAAAATATACCAGAAATGTTATAAATAGTGCAAAGGTGACATTAAAACAATATAAAAAATGGTTGACACAAACCCACTACCATTATTGTATGCTCCTCACTTAGCAATGAATTCGTTTACAGACGTGGTCTTAGGAACGGAACTCTGTCATCAAGTGAGGAGAGGCTGTAAAAAATAATTAGTGTAATATTCACATTCAGAGCTAAATACTACAGTGGAACCTTGGCACTCGAACGTACGTAATTGGTTCCAGAGGGCTGTTCAAGTGCCAGTCTGTTCGAATACAGAACTAATCTTTCCCAACCAATTTTTTTGGGGGTTGGCTGTTATCACTAACCTTCTTAGGCCCCATTGTGACTTATTTATACCAATAATATAAAAAAAAAACACCAAAAAATGTGAACACGAAATAGTTTACAGCGAAGTTCTAGCAGGTCATGTTTGTTTGGTTGAGTGCCAAGCAAACTCTCAACTACCAAGTAATTTATTTAAAGAACAAAGTTCGAATACTGAATTGTTAAAGTACTGAGGTTCCACTGTACAGGCTACCTGGCACTGCACATCTCTCTAACACTAATTCAATGATCGTAATCTTCATAAAACAAACACCAGATAATGAAGGTAAATTTTACCAGCCATCTATGTTTTGCTGCTCATCTTCTTACTATACTAGAGAATAGAATCTTACCAGTAACAGATAGAAATGCATATTATATTCATGTAGAAGTGCTAGACCTGTGAAGGTCATAGTGTCTGGGAAAGCAAGGCAGTCAAGGTTAATCCAAGTGGAGCATAACTCAAATTGTTGGATCAAGAGCCCCTCAGCAGTCAGGATACCTCCCTTGAAGGGAGGACTGTAATACACATAACCTTGGTATACTTGATTTCTTAACTTGATATTATTTTATTAAAATTATTATACATTATTTACAAGACTGTTATATTTTGAGGAAATGTTAAACCCACAGGAATCATATAAGGCCAGGATGAGTGGTAGGTATAATTAGGCTCACTCCGAGGAGAAAATAGGTTCAATTCCTTGGATCAAGATTATATTCACAAGGCCATGCCAAATTCTTATTGATGTGAATTACAATTATTAACAAATAAGCATTAAACTTGTGTGGGTCATCACTGTTATTAATATAAAGCCAGTCTATACCATTACTGCAAGCGCTAGTGCACTGATGTCTTAGCCTTGGATTCCTGCTGACTAGATTTGTTTCATATAATTTACAGTTGCACTGGACTTTTATCCCAGAATTCTTCATTGAATTACATCTATTTCTCTGTAAACATTAACATACATAATCAACCTCAAGCTTCTTGGTGTCCTCAGATTTACCAGCACACTTCAGTATCATCCACAAATTTAATTGTTGCTTATTTTTAAATCATGTTCAATTTACATAAATTGAACAACAAAGGGCACAGCACTGATCTGTGTCGAGAACATCAAATTGCAGTTCCAACCTCATAACCTATCCAGTATAATTGTCATTAAAATCCTTTCGATAAACTTTCAGTAATAATCCTTTGTGTTATTAATGGTAACTTGCATGCATTTTTAAACAGTTACATTAATTTTCTATATGCAAGTAGTTTTAAGTCAGATTATCTGAAAGACATGAGGGGAAGTAGGTATAATCCAACAAAGAGGAGGAATGAAATTGGCTCAGATTCCCCAGATCAAGAGCTCTTAACTCATGAAATTTATGACTCCATTAGTTGCACTCCCAGGGTGATAATTCATTTCTTATTGTGACTTTTTTTTTTCTCAAATATTCCATTTTCCATGCTAGTGGCCTTCCTGTAACCTCGGCTTGTTTCTCCAGTTTGCATTCTACGTGACACTGTAACAAAAGGTTTCTTACAGTTTAAGAATATGCTGTCTGGCCATCCCTCTTTACTGATCTGTTAAGTATATTTATGTGTATTATTATATTCATCATTAAGCACTAAATTTATATGGAATTTTTACACATGCAAGAGAGTAAATTATCAAAAAACATAAATGTGAATATGTACACTACATACCATATGCATGCACCCTTGAACGTGCACACATTGTCGCATAAAAAAAATGGACACAAGGTTTTCACATGTGCAAAATTACATTCAAAACTATAAAAAATCCCATACGGCAATTAAAATTGCAAAACCCATATGGTACAACAGTAAAGGTCACCTTATTTAAATGTTCTAAATGCATTAATTTGATTGCTTGAAGCATTTTAAATTAAAAGAATTTTTAAGCCACTTAGTCTAAACAAATTGTAGTATACAGTGGACCCCCACCTTACGATATTAATCCGTTCCTGAGAGCTCACCGTAAGCCGAAATTGTCGTTAGCTGAATTAATTTTCCCCATAAGAAATAATGGAAATCAAATTAATTCGTTCCTGACACCCCAAAGTATAAAAAAAAAAAATTTTTTACCACATGAAATATTAATTTTAATACACACAAACTGAAGAAGACGTGCACAATTACTACTCTACTAAGAATAGAATACATGACACTTACCTTTAATGAAGATCTGGTGATGATTGATGGGATGGGAGGAGGGGAGAGTGTGGAAGTTATTGTTTAGAAGGGGAATCCCTTCCATTACGACTTGAGGTAGCAAGTCCTTTTCCGGGGTTACTTCCCTTCTTCTTTTAATGCCACCAGGACCAGCATGAGTCACTGGACCTCTGTCGCACAACAAATCTGTCCATAGAGCTCTGTACCTCCCGTTCCTTTAAGACTTTCCTATAATGGGCCATAACATTGTCATTGTACAGGTTGCCAACACAGCTTGCAGTAGCTGTGTCAGGGTGATTTTCATCCATAAAGATTTGCAGTTCAACCCACTTTGCACACATTTCCTTAATCTCTTTTTTCAATTCCATACTAATTCTCACCCTTTTTACCACAGGGATGGCACTAGAAGCTTTCTTGGGGTTTATGGAGACTTATTTTGCAGTTACAAGCACTAAAAGCACTGGGATAATGTGAAATGTACCGAATGTATGCGTAGATGCGACCACACTGGCTGGCTTGTAAACACTGGCGCTGAGGCCACACGTGGGATGCGTCCCAGACGAATCACGTAAGGCGAGGCAAAATTTTTGCGTTCAAATGCTCCGTATGGCGGATTTAACGTAACGCGATGCGTTCGTAAGGCGGGGATCCACTGTATGTATGTGTGTGTGTGAGAGAGAGAAAGAAATAAAGTTGTACCAACCTGCCTGAAGAAAGCTTAATTTCTCTTCTTTTAAACTATTACCAGTTTATTCAGTATTTTAGTATTCATATTGTCTTACTGTCAGTCAGATAACTAAATAAATCAGAACTTTGGTTATTATAATAACTAGATTAATATTCTTTTTGCTTATGCAGTCTAGTGTTTTATGCACAACTTTAATACTATCAAATTTTTACAGGTGGCAGGAAGGAGTAGAGCTGTGCCAATATCAAGTGCACAAAGTAATTATAAAGTGGGTATAGCTGCCGTGCCATCTTCATCCTGCGAGCTTCGTAGCGAAGAAGGCAGCCTTGAGAAGCACTTGGGTCATGTTGGGTCAAGAGGTCAATAGTTGGAAAGAGAAAATTATAGCAAAGGAGGACACATTAGTTCATGAAGAAAGTGTGTGTACTCATCAAAGCAAAATTCGCAATTCAATTAAAATCGCCATTAAGTCAAACGAGGTCTTGGAAACAAAGGAATTTCAACCAAACACAGCAATCAAGGTCATCTGGCAAATTAGGGGTTACAGGGTCAATGGGTCAATAAGATCACAATTAAACATGGGTTTAGAATATGGGCATATAGCAACTCACAACCCATTTCCTGCATCTGCATCACTGACAATACTTACAGGGTCCTGACCTCTGATATTCACTCCTGACCTAATCTGACCCAAAAGTTGCGCCAAAAACTGCAATCAAAAGTGCGCAAGAGAGGAAGGCTGCATAGATGGACTAAGAAGCGTTTGATATACTGTACATGTGATATCCCCTAATCTAATACTGTAGTGGAAGAAGGACCTCAGAAAATAACCTTTTAAATATGAAATATCTAAATTTGTTTTTATAATAAATCATCAGTTATAAAACCAGTGTGGTGATAGTGAATGCTGCTGAGATAAGCCCATATATGTAATGGAATAAGCCACTGTGGGGCTGGAATAGTTCTTTCATGGCTGCTTTTCCAAGAAAAGAAGCTTCAATGAAGTCTGGACGTAGTCTCATAATAGCTTATATCTTTACATTGTTCCCAAGAAGTGGTTCAAGTTTATCCGCTACCTAATGCATTCTCATGACGAACTTGCAATGTTTGATAATCCCAAGGTCCCTTATCATGCCAGAGAGGCCAATTTTCCCTCTGGTTAATCCCCTATCTAGTCTCCTCTCAACAAGCCTAGTTTTCCTAGGTCCTTGTAAGAGAGAAGATTGAAGGTATATTACTCTCTGGCATGTTCTCCTTCCGTCTGATCTTTATCCTGCCGCTTCCAAAGACCACAAGGTATCTGAGAGCGGTCCTTGAAAAATCCATATCTTACAGCTCTGGTTCTCGGGTAATTCACGAGCTTCATGGGGTGTCATAAGAGCCAAAAATCCTGTGTTCATACTTTGTAAAAATTGCCTTACGGGAATTCCCTGAAGCTGATGTATGACCCAAAGTTCAGATCCCATATTAGGAGCATTCTAAGGTAGTGGATCCCATATATGCCTTCCCCCAACTGCCCCGAGGCACCACCAGCATTTATTCCATGCCTACCTGATCCCCTTAATATCTTCTACAAATTTTCTGCTCTCCTCTGTCGCAGTAGTTCAGTGGCCCTCGAAGTATTATAACCGACTCTCTGGAACTACTCCCTGCCTTCCTTTTGTCGGATGCCAAAGTGTCGCAGGACCCTCTACGGTAGCAGTATTTTTGTGGGCAGATGGGGGGTAGCTATGGGTGATAGGATTGAAAAACCTTTTTGGTAACTTTTCTTCTTAATGACCCCCTTCCTAATGTCATTCCAACTCCTACATGAATTAGAACTTTCCCAGGTTGAACAGCAATAAGGCTTAACAGTTTATTAATACCATTGTAACTTTAGGATTTGTTTTTGTTCACTTTGCATAATAACAGTTTCGAATATTAGCTCTTTACAATGCATTTCATAATATATTGTTGTTCAACTGTTCCCCAATATACATTCTCCTGTGTTACTAAGCCAAGTATGGGTATGATGTTATGAAGACCGTTGCTGTGGTGATAAAATGTGCAATGTCACACTGATGATATTAGGTGATATAAGGCCGAGGGGTTCCCTAAAGGTTTAATCCCCACCCCCCTCTCATGACCACCACCACCACCTGCTTCCACAACCCACCACCACCGCCAAATCCAAAGCCCGCTGTGCAGCCACCAAGTTGAAGAACCTAAAGTGTGTGTGCAAACGGACGGGGAGGAACAAACAAATGAGCAACGAATGATGCAGCTGCCGTGATCAGACTCTGTTTCGTTACGACAAGCAAGTGGTGATGTTTGTGCCTGAAGCAAATTCTACTGAAGCTTTACAAAGAATGTATATATTCGTTATTCTAGTGATTCATTAGTTACTACTAAGAACAATGGCCTAATTGAAGGAGGGAGGAAAGGACATTAAATAAGCAGCTGGCGCGTTTTGCACTGGAAGTAGTAGTGTATGTGGTGGCAGTCGCGTGTGTGCTCGTAAACCTCAACTATGAGATACAGCATGTGCTAAGTTGACCATATGCTCCTCAACATGCTATGCGGGACTGAAAAGGAATTAGTTTTCAAACCGTCTTATTCAGACCTGAACTTGATAAGTATAAGATATAAACCAGCACTGTTCTAAGTGTTGGATAATCTTCGGGTTGTTTCTTTTTGACAGTTTATTGGATGGTTTGAGATACCAATTCGGTGAGGTTGGTACCCCTGTGCGTGAAAATGGCGCAGAATAAAATTAATAGGGAAGTTTTATCAAAATTAAATTCTCAAGCATCTTCATGAGGTACAATTCCATGAGTATCAAAGTTGGTACTCTCTGCCCTGACTATGAAGATGTCCATGAGCAAATTTCATATGGGGAAGAGGCATGACACCAAAGGAAAAATGTTATGAAGTGTCTGCTTCTTGATGGATGTCCAGAGTTGACGCAAGATGGATAAGTGAGAAGGAAAAACAAGAATTATTTCAAATGGCATAAGAGTGAAATCTAATAAAAAAACAAAAATAACAAAAGACAGTGAAGCATAGAGGCTGAAAGCAAAACAGGGAGTTAATAAATTGTCAAGACAGAATATATAGACATAAAAGCAACATGTCAAAAATATACGAAGTTTCATAGAGATAGAAACGGTAAGGAAAAGTAGCTGGTCAGGTGTGTAGTTTCCGTCACTGGCACGTATCCTCCAAGAGAGCCTCATCCCCTCTCCACTGAAAGAGGTGCCGCCCTATCACTCAGGAAGGATGGTCCTAACTATCGTAAAGCATCGGCTTCTGGAATTTCAGTAGGTCTCCTCACCCAGTCTAGGGAGGCGAGACTTTTTCAAATCACGGAAATCGGTGAATTACCCTAAGTCCCAGTTTGTAATGTAAGAACGCCTTAAGAAGATATCAAGATGTAAGGGCTATTGGAACTTGCTTATAAAAATTCTAAATAAAATTGTGCTACAGTATAAAATGTCTTGGCATGTTGAAAATAATTCTGATGTATTTTTTAACTATTCCAATCATATCAGTTATCACCAAATTATCATTCACTACTACAAAAGGTTCAGTTGTGGAATGTTGTTGTAGTGGATTTATTCTTAAATAATCAAGAAATGTATTCTTGTGGTGTTCTTATGTTAACAAAGCTAATCTAAGCCCATCTAGTGTGCACATGCCATGCACATAGGGATTGTGGACAGCATCTGCTGAAGGCTACTGGAATGAACCAAAGAGAAGAATTGTTCAAGACTGTTCACACTGCAAATATATAAGGAAACAGCTGGATAGTGAAGCATTAAAACAAAGTGTAATGAAAAGGAATCAAATACCAACTAGAAAATTTTGAAGTTCAAAATAACTGCCCATTCACTCACCCTGCATAGACAATTCAGGAGGTATCAGCTACCGAGGTGTATGAAATATATATATATAAAAAAAAGACACTTTTTGTGTTCATATCACAACCTTCACCCCTTTGCCTTTGCATCGTTTATGCCCATATTTCCTAAGTGATGATGTTGGATTGTCTAAACATATCGTTCATTCAAAATATGAAGCCTTGTCCTTTGTGTGAATCATTCTCACTTATTACATTTTGAAGTTTGTGTCCTCTTTCAGTGTCATATTATGTTCTTAATTGTGCTGCTTTTTCTTGAGTCATCACTTTAGCCAGACATCTACAGTGTAAATACTAAAGGTCTAAGTAACTATGTGGATGACTGTACCCGGTGCTAAATTTCCTTTACAGTCAAGGAAGAGGATGTAAAAATAAAAATTTCCAATGAGATTTAGGTCACTTGTGTTCCATAATATCTACAGGTACTGTAGTACAGAAAAAATTATTCAGCCTAGGTCATCCCAAGGACCTGTTAGATTAGGTGAGGCAATTTAGTAGTTTAGAAGCCATACAAAGAAAAATAAATTGGAAAAATTGAGAACTTAATTAAACTAACAAAAAATTGGATCAATGAGGTATTTTGTTGATGGAAGTGAGTGAGACATATTGGGCAAGAAAAGCACTTAAGATTATCTATTATCAATGGTTTTCTTAAATTATAACTGACTACCTCCCTCTGTAAAACAGTAGAAACAACTAGTTTTATTCACTAGTTATCATCACTTTGCCATGATCATGCTAGTGTGCAGGTGATTAGAAAAATGTTTAGATAAGACAAGTATAGAGAATTAGAAAATAATCATCCACAAATCCTCTACTCGCTTCAGCCAATTTTGGAAAACTGAAAAACTGTGAATACCTTCACAGATTTATACAAAAAAAAAAAAAAAAAGGAAAAAATGATGATGAAAGCAGATGAAGACAGAATCAAGGAATAGGAAGAAGGACTGTACAGGACCTTGGCCAGCCAGAATGTATGGCAAAAAATATCTCCCCAACTAGTACATAGGTGATGAATATCATGCCTATAAATGAGTCTAGAGATAGAATACCAAGTGAGTAATTACCCAAATTAATCAGCATTATGATAATTTAAATAGGATGATGAAATTTGTGACAGTTTGCCTCTCCAAGATCTGATAAAGTGCATTGCTTCATTATAATTGAAGAAATGCAATCATGTTTTTATATGTTTCTTTCTAAAGGCCTGTATATATTCTGTACATAATTGACTGATTGTTTGTTTTACATTAAGACTGTTTATTGTTGACGGTTTGAGAATCTTAGATAATTATTTTCTCTTGTTGCTGCATGAGAACTTTGAACAACTCTTAACCCATCAAGTTTTGTAGGTGTGGCCTCCTCCTCACAGTGCTTGTGATTGGCTTATTGGGAGAAGGCTCCACCAATCAGAACTTAAGAGTGGGCTGCCCGTCCCAAGGTGTCTGAATGCAGTCTCAAGTTTCCTAATCAACTCTTCTTCTTGTGGACTGTGGAGTTAGAACCACTAAAAGAGGGGCGGGCATCCCAACCATTTGCATCATACTTTATCTAGGAAGAACCTCTAGAGCATTATTTGCTTGCTAGATTACAAAAATATTGGAATAAGTGACCATTAAACATTTCAGACGGCCGTAGTTCCTCAAAATGCTGTAACCTCTTCAGCTATTTACAACTCTGCTTAACCTAGAAAGACAATGTAGCCTGATGCAAGACCAGAGTAGTCCATTTGATGTGATCATTTTGAACCTAGGATGGCATTTCAATAAGGTTAATTATGTGTTGCGAGTGTGAGAATCTATTTTATCAGCAGCCCATACAAAGCATGAAGTTGATGTTCAATTTGCAAGTCGGATGATTGGTATGTTCTTCAGTTACACCAAACACGAAACCAGTTTTTGGTCTTGAGCGAGATCAGTTGTTATGAGCCTGAAGTGATATTGTAGATGATCAGAAGATCTTTTTCTTGTTCACAACACAAAGAGGATCTTTATCAAAGAAATACTACTTAATGTTCAATTTGTATATATCACATTAAAAGGTACAATAGTACATCTTCTCTTGTGTCGGTTCCATTGTCTCTCTACATAATAAGGTGCCATGTACTCCCAAGTTATCTTACTGGCTCCCTCTTCCCCCTCTTTATTATATTGTATCTATGTTACTTTGCTTCAAACGGTTGTTTTCTTTGTCCACTCGAGGAAAGAAAATATTGTTAGCAAACTGCAGCTACCAATGACAATGCCAACTCTTTCCATTCTTTTCAGAATTATTCGTAGTGGTATAGGGTTTCAAATTATTGAGACTTTCTCCATTTAACTTTATGATGACTGCCTGTTAATGTATATAATACAAATAAAAGTTGTTGGTTAAATATTGTAACAACAATTCATCATCGTCATCCATTCCAAATCAAAATGAAGGCAGACGAGCTGTAATTATGAGATACTAGTCCACCTAATTCCAGGTATTATTGATTAGGCTCTCCCTTTCCATATTAATCCCTCTAACCCCTCATGTACCCGAGGGGCAGACGAAGACAACAGGGAATTCTCTCACATTCTGGGGAAGAGTTTCAGATATAGTCATTGTAACTTACCCCTGAAAGTAATCTAAAGAGTTTTAAGTTGTCTCCAGCTGATCCTCATATCTGCTTCTGTCAGAGACATCAATGGGTCCCCAGAGTTGCACGGTCGTAAGGGAAAGGTAAGAAGCGAGAATGGCACCACTTAGGGTCTGAAGAATCTTGCTTTTCCCTCTCAATAATTGTGAAACAGCCATTGAATGTCTCTGTGATAATTAAGAGAACCTCACCTGTCATGGATTATGTTAAACTTTTTTTTTTTTTTTTACAAACATTGGACATGTTTTGAAATACGTAAACCTGTTAAATAAGACCTCAATAAACATTAGGTAAACTGCTGTCAAAAATAGGACTATGAAAGGTTTACCAGAGGATCATACAAAATTATTTCTAGTTTACTTGGTTACTTGGGGCACATTACTGGACCATTGTGCTTCAATAGCTTTCTTGTTTGTATCTACTTGGACGCAGAGGTCAGAGCACTGTATATGCTGCATCAACCTTGTAAAGGCTGAGTTTCTAGCATTGTCATGCAGAAAATTTCATCCTCATAGTTGAGGGCTACTTGATAAGTTCTGACCTCGATGCTCCACAAATTATCAATGGCATATTCATAAGGCTATTTTATTCAATTATTTCGGATGGCTTATAAAAAAATGTATATCATTGTGAATCTAAAACCATATTAATTGGCTTTGAAAAGCAATAATTTATGTAGGGGGGATATAGAAATATACATAATATATAATATATTGTAATTTATATACAGATGTAAAATATATTATATTATAAATTATATAAAGCCAATCAAATTGGTCATGTATATAAATTTTGTGAACTATGCCAGGATATGCCACTTGCAACAATCCAAACCTTAACCACAGTGGGAAAAACTTGTGGATATAACTTAAGCACATCCCATTCAGCCATTACCTGTGCCTTCTATCCAAAGCTTCCACGGAGCGATGTGGGTTTTAACCTGAAACATTACTTGAGTGACAGCAATTGCCAAGCAATCAATCACAATCCTTTCTTCACATTGTAATAACTAACCAGCTTACAGATCTAGACCGCTCAAAACTTTTGCTGCCCTCAAGTGCTGTTTGGAGGCTTTAACCAAAGCCTTGTTCATCTTGTCAGTGAACTATAACCAGTCTGTAAAGATTTAACTGTTTCTTAATGCAATATGTTATCATGTAAATATATACTGTACCTGTAAAGAGCACCTGTAGGACTGCCAAAAGAAAAAAAAAAAGTACTAACATAGAGTTTTCATTAGAGAATTAAGAATCCAAGATTAAACATGACATGATGAACTTGGCTCCGACTTCGGTCAACGTTCCACTAACCCTGTGTGATGGGAGAGCAGAGCTGCATCTACATAGGTGACGAGGTATGCAAGTGCAAGCCTTAGATCGCCATTTCAGTCCAGTTGATGATCCAACTCGCTGAGAACTTGAACCCGATTGAAATACCACCTTGGCTTCAACGTGTCATTCCCGTCACATCATTTGTTTTGCTAGATTAAATATGGCTGCTAAGTCTATGTTTACAGTCTTTGCCTTCAGGTTATAAGATTTTCAGGTGACGTTCTCTGTATTGAAGAAAAGTACTAGGTATTTAACATTTCTTCCTTGCTATTAAGGTCCATTGTTGTATAAGATTATGAAAAGATTTGGACCTTGGTAGCTGCAGGATGGACTGGATTCATTGAATCCCCTCATTATTTTGATCTTGTATCAAAGTGTGTGCTTTTTCATGCCAATAAACTAAGAAACCAGTTAAGAAATAGTTTTTCTTTCATATTTACACTCGACCTAACATTTGGGAAATAAAAAATATATATATAAATTACCTATTTAATAGTATTGTTAAAATTACATGTTCTTAAAAGAGCATATCCTATTCACAAATCATAAAGGATACAAAGATAGTTTAAGAAGAATAATATATACAGAACAAGGATGGTTTTCAACCAATAGAGAAAATTCATCAATAAATCACACAAAGAAAAAATGCATTTCACAATCTTTAACACAAAAATGACATTGTAGCAAATTTGATATCCTTATAATCATTAGCAAAATGAAGGAAAACCATTAGTAAAG
>NC_091351.1:11998485-12025808 GCF_038502225.1 Cherax quadricarinatus
TAAAAGTAACCAAACTGCAATGGAAAAGAATTGACTACGTTATTCATCCTACAGTTTTCAGGAAATTGGAGATGAAATGTAATACAATTTTGCTAGTCAACTTTCTCATAAAGCTACTGTATGCAGTACAATGTTAACGAAAAAAGTACGTCCAAAATTTGAATAGTGTGGAAAGGTCTTTATATGTTACTCAATTCCAGATGCCTTTTTTTTAACCATACTCACAAAAAAAAATCATACTATATAGAGGCATCTTATAAGAGAACTGACTATCTCAGATTTATGGATTAGATGTTAATTGTTCCAGTTATAATAATGTGACTTAAAATTTAGTAAGCAAATCCAGAAACATGTGAAATGTATTTATGTATGCTTAAAAAGCAATAAAATAACCATCCCAGTTCATTATTGTTCTTCACTGTGGTTGCTAATTTAGACTAAGTACAGTATAAAGTCTTGCCCTGAAAATTCAGTCAGTTTAAAAATATTATCAATGGCACTATTCAGCACTCGAAAATATGTTAAGCACTGACTTTTACCTCCAAACCTCCTCCTTAATGGATGGAGATGTTTATCGCACTCCGTTGCAGTTGGTCAACATATTAACTCGTAAACGGTCCAAGCAGACCTATGTTCACATGTGTAGTGCTACAAAAGTAGATCTAAGTTTTTTTACATATTTTCAAATATAACAAAAAAAAAAAAGTAGATAAAAATTTTTTTTACACATTTTCAAATGTAGAAAAACAAAAAGAAGATCTACTTTTTTTACATACTTTCAAATGTTGAAAAAACATATATATACGTTTGGACCGTTGACAGGTTAACAGTACGAGAAAATTTAATATCACTTCTTCACTTGTACTTTTTCAAGTACTGTATTACTTAATTTAGTATTGCTGTTAATAAACGTGTGGCTATGTAATAGGCAGGTAATTAATAATGATTATAATAGTACTACAAAACATCCGATTTTAATCTGGTTTCAAGAACTAAAACTAGTCATTGTAATTTATATATGTTACAGTGCCACCTAATGATAAATCTTATTAATTTTCATTAAAGTAAAATTAGCAAAATATGTTACAAAAATTGTCTAAAACATTACACTATAGGTGAGAATGATCTCAACATTCACACTACTTTCTGCTCTATGGATATTTACACAAAAATATTCACATACACATTTTCATTTTCTAACCACCTTTGTCGCTGTTCCAATGTGACACTGGTTAACCTTTGTTGCAAACCTGAGTGAATTGAGAGTCTCGTTGTAGCAAGACTCCAATGGAGAAACGTTGACAAACATTAGAGTCTTAGAGTTGCCACCAAGACAGTTTTGTAGAAGGTGGGTCAGCTTTGAGTTTCTGTATGGTATGTGGCTTAGCTGTAAACAAAATTAATTGCATTAGACTACAGTAAGATATATATTTACTATTGAATAGTACACAACTTAAAATTACCTTGTTAAATTCATCTACTCGTATCTCACTACTCACTTCACTTAAAAAAAAAATTAAGATTGAAAAATGTTGCATACCACAATGTGATGTTCAACTTAAAGTCAAGGAAAACTACCACTGAAAGAGCATATGATCTAAAATTTTGACAAATTATACTAAATTTATGAGCAAAATTACAAGGTGGCTTTAGGGTAAATTCTTGAGAATCTATTAGCAAAGAAATCCAACATCATGAAAACTGGTACATTACAATAGCCACCCAAGATGAATGAACTGGTATCCAAAACAGATAGTGGAAAAATTTTTTAACAATTGTCAATTTTTTTATCAATTCATATGGAATATATCTATGCCCTTTTTTGGGGGGAGTTGGGGGGTTTTCTATTCCACGGCTCAGCTGTGGACCACAGTATAAGAACGTAAGAAAGGAGGAACACTGCAGCAGGCCTGTTGGCCCATACTAGGCAGGTCCTTTACAATCCATTCCAATAACAAAACATTTACCCAACAAATTTTCAAAACTACCCAAGAAATAAGCTCTGTTAGCTCTATCCACTCGTATGCAAATCCCACTCAAATCAAACCCCTCTCACTCATGAATTTATCCAACCTAAATTTGAAACTACCCAAGGTTTTAGCCTCAATAACACAACTAGGTAGACTGTTCTACTCATCAACTACCCTATTTCCAAACCAATACTTTCCTATGTCCTTTCTAAATCTAAACTTGTCTAATTTAAATCCATTACTGCGGGTTCTCTCTTGAAGAGAGATCCTCAAGACCTTATTAATATCCCTCATTCTTCGTCTAACAGGTGAATGTAATTTAAGGGTCTTCAATCTTTCTTCATAAAGAAGATTTCTAATGCTATGTATTAATTTACGCTGAATGTTTTCTAACGAATTTATGTCCATTCTGTAAAATGGAGACTAGAACTGAGCTGCATTATCTATGTGAGGCCTTACTAATGATGTATAAAGCTGTAATATAACCGGTGAACTTCTGTTGCTTACACTTCTCGATATAAATCCCAGTAATCTGTTTGCCTTATTACGTACGCTTAGGCATTGCTGTCTTGGTTTAACCCTTTGAGGGTTTTAGTCGTACTAGTACGTCTTACGCGTAGGGGTTTTTGACGTACTAGTACTCATAAATTCTAGAGGCCTCAAATCTAGTGGGAGAAAGCTGGTAGGCCTTCATATGAAAGAATGGGTCTATGTGGTCAGTGTGCACAGTCTAAAAAAAATCCTGCAGCACACAGTGCATAATGAGAAAAAAAAAACTTTGACCATTTTTTTTAATAAATCAGCGACTTTGCAGTGTATTTTCGTATGGTATTTATTGTTGTATTCTAGTTTTCTTGGTCTCATTTTATAGAATGGAAGACATATTACAGAAATTGAGATGATTTTGACTGGTTTTACAATGAAAGGTGCCTTGAAATTGAGCTCAAAGTAGCAGAAATGTTCGATTTTTACCAAACTTCAAAAGTAAACAAATCGTGCCAAGCGTGCAATACACGTCAACTGGTGAGTCTAATATTCTTTCACAAGTGCACCAATAATATTTATACCATTTTTTACACTAATGCAGTAGTCTGCATAACAGTAAATCTTATATTTTTTGTGAAAATAAAAATTCAAAGTGGAAAGCAAAAGAATATAAGAGGGGCCTTGAGACGTGACTAATGACTAGAGGAAATGTCATTTTAGTGCCAGGAATGTCTTTCTTGTTTATTCTGGACCCTATTCGGAAATTGGCATCTTTTGAAATTTGTGTGAAATTGGCAAAATTGCTAAATTCTGACCACTGTACTGGATAGTTGAATTTCATAAATGGGTGGTTTCTTGCACCCATTCGATAGAAAAAATGGAGTTCTAGCGAAATATTCATGTTTTTTGTCGACTAGTACAGTGAAATTGGCCGAAAATGGGGCTCAAAGTGGGCAAAATCGCCGATGCGTAAACATCGCCGAGACCGCTAACTTTGCGAGAGCATAATTCCGTAAGTTTTCTATCAAATTTCAAACTTTTGGTGTCTTTATGATCGGGAAAAGATTCTCTATCTTTTCATAAGAGAAAATAATTTTTTTTTTTTTTTAAATTTGGCCGACCCTGAGAACGAGTTTCGGAGAGGGCCTGTCGACCCTCAAAGGGTTAAGGTTGCTGCTTCTCATAACCCCCAAGTCCTTTTTACAATCTATATGGCTAAGTTTTACAATACTCACGAAATCATAATGACACGATTGCAAACAAACCATACCACGGGCGGGATTTGAACCTGCGGTCAGACTCTCTCAAAACTCCAGACCGTTGCGTTAGCCACTGGACCAGCTAGCCACAATAAGATTCGTCCAACTAGGTATTGTGGCTAGCTGGTCCAGTGGCTAACGTGACGATCTGGAGTTTTGAGACTCTCTGACCGCGGGTTCAAATCCCGCCCGTGGTATGGTAAGTTCTACATTATTTAACTTACAAGTGCTAGGGTTGTGGACACTCCCGAGCTTCAGAACCTTGCATTTATCTACATTGAACTGCATCTGCCACTTTTCTGACCAGGTATTGAGTTTGTCTAAATTCTCCTAAAGTTCCCTGATATCTACGTTTGAATAAATTATCCTACCTATCTTTGTGTCATTGGCCAATTTGCTCATTTCCCTCATCAAGATCATTGATATATATTATAAACAACAATGGGCTCAAGACTGATCCCTGTGGAATGCCACTTGTTACAGATCCCCACTCAGATTTAACCCCATTTATGGACACTCTCTGCTTCCTGTCTGTGAGCCATGACTCGATCCATGAGAGCACTTTTCCCTGAATGCCATGAGCTGCCACTTTCTTTAACAGTCTTTGTGGAACTCTATCAAAAGCCTTACTAAAATCTAAGTAAATAATATCAAATTCTTTATCATGATCAACAGCCTCAAAAGCTTTACTGAAGAAAGTTAATAAATTAGTTAGACAAGAACAGCCTCTCATGAATCCATGCTGAGTATCATTAATCAGATTATGCTTATCCAGATGGCTTCTTATAATCTCAGCTATAATTGACTCTAGCAATTTACCTACAATTAAGGTCAGGCTTATTGGGTGGTAATTTGACGGTAACGACTTATCCCCTGATTTAAAAATAGGAATTACATTAGCCATCTTCCACATATCAGACACTATACCTGTTTGAAGAGATAAATTAAAAATATTAGTTAATGGTTTACAGAGTTCCATTTTGCATTCCTTAAGAACCCTTGAAAAAAGCTCATCAGGTCCCGGCGACTTATTTTGTTTCAGTAAATCTATTTGTTTCATAACCATTTCACTAGTGACTGTGATGTTACATAATTTATCTTCTTCAGGCCAACTATAAAAATTAATTACTGGGATATTGTTAGTGTCTCCCTGTGTAAAAACCAAGAGAAAATAATTATTTAAAATTGAGCACATTTCATTCTCTTTGTCAGTAAGATGCCCATAGTTATTTTTAACCCTTTGAGGGTCGACAGGCCCTCTCCGAAACTTGTTCTCAGGGTCGGCCAAATTTAAAAAAAAAAAAAAATTATTTTCTCTTATGAAAAGATAGAGAATCTTTTCCCAATCATAAAGACACCAAAAGTTTGAAATTTGATAGAAAACTTACGGAATTATGCTCTCGCAAAGTTAGCGGTCTCGGCGATGTTTACGCATCGGCGATTTTGCCCACTTTGAGCCCCATTTTCGGCCAATTTCACTGTACTAGTCGACAAAAAACATGAATATTTCGCTAGAACTCCATTTTTTCTATCGAATGGGTGCAAGAAACCACCCATTTATAAATTCAACTATCCAGTACAGTGGTCAGAATTTAGCAATTTTGCCAATTTCACACAAATTTCAAAAGTTGCCAATTTCCGAATAGGGTCCAGAATAAACAAGAAAGACATTCCTGGCACTAAAATGACATTTCCTCTAGTCATTAGTCACGTCTCAAGGCCCCTCTTATATTCTTTTGCTTTCCACTTTGAATTTTTATTTTCACAAAAAATATAAGATTTACTGTTATGCAGACTACTGCATTAGTGTAAAAAATGGTATAAATATTATTGGTGCACTTGTGAAAGAATATTAGACTCACCAGTTGACGTGTATTGCACGCTTGGCACGATTTGTTTACTTTTGAAGTTTGGTAAAAATCGAACATTTCTGCTACTTTGAGCTCAATTTCAAGGCACCTTTCATTGTAAAACCAGTCAAAATCATCTCAATTTCTGTAATATGTCTTCCATTCTATAAAATGAGACCAAGAAAACTAGAATACAACAATAAATACCATACGAAAATACACTGCAAAGTCGCTGATTTATTAAAAAAAATGGTCAAAGTTTTTTTTCTCATTATGCACTGTGTGCTGCAGGATTTTTTTTAGACTGTGCACACTGACCACATAGACCCATTCTTTCATATGAAGGCCTACCAGCTTTCTCCCACTAGATTTGAGGCCGCTAAAATTTATGAGTACTAGTACGTCAAAAACCCCTACGCGTAAAACGTACTAGTATGACCAAAACCCTCAAAGGGTTAAGGGGACCTATCTTATCTCTAAGTTTTGTACTATACATCTGGAAAAAACTTTTTGGGTTAGTTTTCGTATACCTAGCAACTTTAATTTCATAGTCCCGTTTAGCTTTTCGTATCCCCTCTTTAACTTCCCTCTTAATGTCAATATACTGATTCATAAGATGACTCTCACCTCTTTTGATATGCCTATAAATTCCTTTCCCATGCCCTAGTGACCTGACCAAGAGCAAATATCTTTCAAAGTGAAAGCTTGATGAAGCTCTTAAAATGTAAACTGAAGGAATTACTGAATATCACAAACTAAGTTTTCTTTTGTTCATTTTGCCAAAGAACAATATTCACAAAAGTTACCTACTCCAATAAGTTAAAACCCCATAAAAAATAAATATAGTTGTGCATGAATAAGATAATCATGCAGCATTTAAATTTTTATAACACTTCACTAGCAAGTTCACTTTAATAAGTAAAAACCTATCAAAAATTTTTAACGATTCTTATAAGCTTCAATAAAAAATAAGTTAAAATTATTTAAAACTTAGAAATAAGCAACTTAAGAAAATTTAACAATTTAAAACTTTTTTATATAAGAAGGATAGAAAATAAAAATTATGCAGCAAGTGCGGAGCTGCTGAGAGGGGCCAATGTATCTATAATACGAAGGGAGGCATTGGTCGGAGAAATAGCAAATATCGAACTTAAGCTTAAGGAATCTTACAGGAAATAAGAATCTCAGGAAGAACTAAAAGCCACAAAGGAAACTGAAAAAACAAAAACAAAATACTTCTTCTCTTATGCCAAATCTAAGGGTAAAACAACATCCAGTACTGGGCCCCTGCTCAGGTGAGATAGGACCTATACCGATGACAGCGAGTCGTTAACCATGACACACCCAAAATTTGGTCATCTCAAAAATCACTGATATTATCCTAACACAAGACTTTGAAAAGGCAATAAATGACATGCCCATGCACTTTGCCACAGGCCCGGACTCAAGGAACTCCGTGTTCATCAAGAACTGCAAGAAGCCTCTGTCACATGCCTTCAGCATTCCATGGAGAGAGAGCATGGGCACAGGGGTCATCCCACACTCACTAAAAACAACAGACAGCCCCACTCTACAAAGGTGGCAGTAAAGCAATTGCAAAGAACTAAAGGCAGATAGCACTAACATCCCATATCATAAAAATCTTTGAAAAGGTTCTCAGAAACAAGATTGCCAACCACCTAGATACCCATCAATTACACAACCCAGGGCAACATGGGTTTAGAGCAGGTCCCTCCTGCCTGTCCCAGCTACTGGACCACTATGACAAAGTCCTGGATGCTATAGAGGATAAACAAAATGCAGATGTAGTATACACAAATTTTGCAAGAGCCTTTGACAAGTGCGACCATGGTATAATAGCGTACAAAATGTGTGATAAAGGAATAACAGGAAAAGTTAGTAGATGGATCTTTCACTTCCTACCAAACAGAACACAGAACGTATTAGTAAACAGAGAAAATGCTGAGGCAGTTACGGTGAAAAGCTCTGTTCCACAAGGACCAGTACACTCTCCCATCCAATTCCTCATCCTCATATCTAACATAAACAGAGATGTGAGCCATAGCTCTGTGTCTTCCTTAACAGGTGGCACCCAAACTGCCATGACAGTGTCCTCCACTGAAAACACTAAGACTCCGAGCGGACATCAACCAAATCTTCAAATGGGTCACTCAAAACAATATGAAGTTCAATGAAGAGAAATTTCAACTACTCGGACATGGAAAACATGAAGAAATTAAAACTATTTGGGTATACTACAAGTTCTAACCATACAAGAGCAAAAAAGTAATGTGAAGGACCCGAGTCTGATAATGTCAGGGGATCTCACCTTCAAAGACCACAACAATGTATCTACTGTATCTGCTAGAAAAATGATAGGATGGATAATGAGAACCTTCAGAACTAGGGATGCCAAGCCTATGATGATTCTCTTCAAATCACTTGTTTTCTCTAGGCTGGAATACTGCTGTACACGAACTGCCCCCTTCAAGGCAAGCGAAATTGCTGACCTGGAGAGTGTACACAGAACTTTGATGGCACACATAAGTACAATAAAGCACCTAAATTACTGAGAGCAGTTGAAGTCCCCTGATTTGTGCTCCCTGGAATGCAGGCAAGAAAGATACAGGAAAATATACACTTGAAAAATCTTAGAGGGATTGGTACCAAACTTGCACATGAAACTCATTCCCTATGAAAGCAAAAGACTAGGCAGGAGATTCAACATTCCCCCAATGAAAAGCAGGGGTGCCACGAGTACATTGAGAGACAACACAATAAGTGTAAGGGGCCCCAGGATTGTTCAACTGCCTCCCAACATACTTATGCAACTTATGGGAATCTTTATTGAAGAAACACTTTGCCAAATAGTGGCTTCATCAGTCCAATACAAAGCAGAAAGGTGTAGGGAGAGGAGGAGTTTACAGTAATCAGTCCCTCAGCCTGGAATCAATGTGTTCAGTCCACCAGTCTTGTAGAAAGTATAGCATAGGACCGGAGAAGTGGCTTATATACTTTAGTCAGGAGAGTCGAAGCAGGAGGCAGCGGGATCGCAGTGGAACTATCCACTAGTGTTAGTAGGTCTTCGTCCAAATGTTGGACAAGTGTTGAAGAATTCTTTGTATCAAGATCCCATGATGTTGCAGTGTCTGACAAATGTGATAAATGGTTTTGAAAACCGATAAGTTGAAGATTGAGACACTTATACAACATATGGGAATCTTTATTCAAGAAATTTTTGGACAGACTTACTTACACTAGTGGATAGTTCCACTGTGATCCCACCTCCTGCTTCGACTTGCCTGACTACGGTATATAAGCCACTTCTCCGGTCCTATGCTATACTTTCTACAAGACTGGTGGACTGAACACACCGATTCCAGGCTGAGGGACTGATTATCTCAAACTCCTCCTCTCCTTACACCTTTCTGCTTTGTATTGGAATTATGAAGCCACTGTGTGACGAAATATTTCTTTAATAAAGATTCCCATATGTTGCATAAGTGTCTTAATCTTCAACTTGTCAGTTTTCAAAACCTTTTATCACATAAGGGGGATTACCAATAGACCCCCAGCTGTCTTCAACAGGGACAGGCACCTAAAGTCAGTACCTGACCAGCCGGACTGTGGTTCGTATGTCAGTTTGTGCTCGGCCAGCAGTAACAGCCTGGTTGATCAGACCCTGATCCACCATGAGGCCTGGTCCCAGACTGAGCCACAGGAGCGCTGACTCCCGAAACCCTCTCCAAGTATACTCCAGGTAGGTACAAATCTGTTAATGGTTCCATTGATCCTCACTGTTGCTTGGTCTCTCACCTGAATATATTACGGGAATGTGAGCTACTGTACAGTGTCTCCCATAAGCCAGATCAACCAGGCTGTGATGGTAAGAGGGCCAGCTCGCTGCCAGTAACAACAGCCTGGTTGACCTGGCAAGCACCAGACTAAGCCTGGCCCAGGGTTGAGAATAGAAACTCTTGAAAGTCATCAAAGATATACCAAAGGTACTATGGAACCACAGGATAAGAAATGCATCATTGACACAACACCTTCCTTCCTAATACCATTATCTGGGTACTTGTTCAAATGGATATTTCGCATACATTCAGTTATCATTAA
Source organism: Cherax quadricarinatus (assembly GCF_038502225.1). Taxonomy (NCBI): domain Eukaryota; kingdom Metazoa; phylum Arthropoda; class Malacostraca; order Decapoda; family Parastacidae; genus Cherax; species Cherax quadricarinatus. The sequence continues at coordinate 12,008,170 of NC_091351.1, forward strand.
CCCCTTGACTGTCGCAACCCCAAATCCTGAGGTGTCCCCTGGTGTCGCAAAATTAAAAAAAAAAAACACCTTATGAAATGATAGAATCTTTTCCTGATTGTAATGACACCAAAAGAATGAAATTTGATGGAAAGCTGATGGAACTACGCTCTCGCGAAGTTAGCGACCTCGGCGATATTTACGAATCGGCGCTTTCACCCACTTTGAGCCCTATTTTCGGCTAATTCCATTGTTCCAGTCAACCAAACTCAGCTATTTCTTTATAACTCCATTTTTTCTATCGAATGGGTACAAGAAACTGCCCATTTACTGATTTCAACTACCCAATAACATGGTCAGAAATTTGCAATTAGGCCAATTTCACAAAAATTAAAAAATATGACAATTTCAAAACAGGGTCCAGAATGAACAATGCAGACATTCCTGGCTCTAAAATAACATTTTCTTTGTTCATCAGTCACATCTCCAGGCCCCTCTGATATTACTCTTGCTTTCTTTTTTGAATTTTTATTCAAACAAAAAATAGAAGATTTACTGTTATGCAGACTACTGCAATATTGTAAAAATTGTATAAATAATGTTAACCCATTCATGACTTCATATCAGAATGGCTACTTGGACATTTATTGGAAAATGACATCATTTGTTTACTTTTGAACATAAGCAAAAATCAAACATTTCCCCTACTTTAAGCTTCATTTCAATGTTCTTTTCATAGTAAAACCAATCAAAATTACCTCTATTTCTATAATATGTTTATCATTTTATCAAATGAGACCAAGAAAACGAGAATACAACCATAAATACTATACGAAAATAGACCACAAAGTCGGCATTTTAATTAAAAAAAAAACGGTCGGAGTTTTTTTTCTCATTATGCACTGCATGCTGCAGGATTTTTTTTATATGGTGCACACTGACCACACAGACCCATTCTCTCACATGCGTGCCTACCAGCTTTCTCCTGCTTGATTTGAAGCTGCTAGAATTTATGAGTATATATATGTCAAAAATGGTGGCTTGTAAGACGTATATATACGACCAAAACAGTCAAAGGGTTAATGAGTACTACTAAGAAACAGTTCAGTAAGCCAAGTGTACAGTAAATGCAAGTAGAAGTTTGTAAGATTAGCTGTCATCTTACATGCTTATTAGAAAGAAGGAAAAGACCAGCAATACTGCTAGTGCAAAACTTTTAAGAGGCCTCCCTTTCACACTCTTATGAAAAGACAGAGGTACCTCCCTGGATGGTTGCTATGTAACAACCTACTAAAATCTTCTTTCTTTCAACAAACCGGCAGTATCCCACCGAGGCAGGGTGGCCCAAAAAGAAAAACAAAAGTTTCTCTTTTTAAATTTAGTAATTTATACAGGAGAAGGGGTTACTAGCCCCCTGCTCCCGGCATTTTAGTCGCCTCTTACAACACGAATTCTGTTCCACTTCCCCATGGAGATAAGAGGAAATAAACAAGAACAAGAACTAGAAAGAAAATAGCAGAAAACCCAGAGGGGTGTGTGTATATATATGCTTGTACATGTATGTGTAGTTGACCTAAGTGTAAGTAGAATTAGCAAGACGTACCTGAAATCTTGCATGTTTTGAGACAGAAAAAAGGACACCAGCAATCCTACCATCATGTAAAACAATTACAGGCTTTCGTTTTACACTCACTTGGCAGGACAGTAGTACCTCCCTGGGCGGATGCTGTCTACCAACCTACTACCTATAACCTACTAAAATATATACAGTAAATTAAAAGAGGTCAGGCAGGAAAGGGATGAATGGGTAGACTGCATATTCCTAGAAGAGGAAAAGTGTCACCCCTGCCTCGATGGGAGATGGCCAGCGTATTAAAAAAAAAAAAAGTCACTTTATATACTGCATACAGGTAATGAAACAACAGGATGGGAATCTAATTGGTGGAGTTTCACAGGAATTAGTGATGAGCCCCATACTGTATCTAATGTACATAACTAATCTGGTTACAGGAGTTTACTACTATAAATATGTTCTCATTTCTAGGCATTGTCAAAATATTGAGAACACCTGAAGATGGTCAAAGTAGGCTGTAAAAAACTTGGATAAACTTCAGGAATGGTCAGATAAAGGGTTACTGGAATTCAATCTCACCAAAATAAGTCTTGAAGCTGGTAGATGGTAAAACAAGACTGAAGCCATAGAACCATCAAGAGAAAAAAAATAGAAACAGCTAAAGAAAAATACCTTGGGATAACCACTAACCCAAACACGATCCCTAATGTGTGCATAAACAGATTAGCATCAGCAGCACAGGTTTAAGCTTGCATACAGGAGCCTACAGAAAAAACACTTTCACTGAGTATGCAAGACCCTTGTGGAACCCTTACCTATAAAACAAAGTGAAACTCGAGAGTGCAAAGGAATTCATCGAGACTGGTGCTTAAAGTGAAAGAGAGGAGTTACAAAGAAATAATGTGAGAATTACGCAAGGAGAGAAGAACTGTTTTTAAATAGACTTTTTATGCCTTACCTTCTGCCCAAGTGCCATAATTACATTTCCAAGGTTAGATAGAGACCTGTTGATATTCTGTGTCTCGGTCAGCCTAACACCTTCCGATCCTGATTCCTTGAGGCGCTCAGAGCCAGCAAGATCTACCAGATTTAGAGTTCCTGCAAAATTAATTAAGATAATTTTTATGCACCAATTCTGTAATCTTTACTTGGAAATAAAATAAGACAGCATTTCTGAAAAGTTTTAAGAAAGGAATGCATCAGTTTAGAGCAATTTAGTCAAGTTACTATTAAAATATTCATAAAAAATTTAAACTACACATTACATGAATATACATTTAAAGTATACTCTATACAAATTCTTAAGATATTTAGAAAGAACACTACAGACAAAGAAACCATCCTCTGAATCATACTCTTGGTGACCCACACCATCTTTTAACCCTTTAACTGTTTCCGATGTATAAATACGTCTTACGAGCCAATGTTTCTGACGTATTTATATGCACAAATTCTAGCGGCTTCAAATCAAGCGGGAAAGGCCTGGTAGGCCTACATGAGAGAGAATGGGTCTCAGTGGTCGGTGTGCACCCTGTGAAAAAAATCTGGGACCCAGCGGTGCATTGTGGGAACGCCATGTTGTTAGTCCATTTTCACCATACCTCTCGGTAAGAAGTTCCTCACTCCTCGGCGGATTGGAGGTCTTTTGTTCCCAAGTGATAGCTCTAACAGCGATGAAAATGTCAGTGACAGTGAATTCCAGGGTTTTGAATGAGTGTTACCGGAAAAAGTGCCCAGGATAACGTAATTAGTGATGAAAACCCAGATGACCCACAACCTTCCACCTCTGGTGCTGGGCCGGCTTGTTCACATTCACGTTCGCCTGTACCAGGACGAAAGAGGAAACTATTTGGTCGTGTACAACACCCAGATGTTAGCAGTGATAGTGATAGTGATTTCAAGGTCATTGAAAGCAGTTCTAGTGACAGTGAGAGTGAATATTCCCCAGTGAAGCGGCAGTATGTACGACATAGCATGCGGTCTGGTAGTGTTTCATATGTTGTTCCAAGGGGAAGGAGAAACTCTGGGAGCACATCCCGTGGCCCTACACCACGACCTGATAGTGAAGATGATGATATTGTAACGATGGGTATGAATGATGTGAGTGATGGAGCAGGCAGTGGTGGTGATAGTGAGGGTGGCACGGCCCATGTGGCACCATCAGCGGGCCACGCTACTACCCACGCTGCTGACTCTGCACAACAACCAGCCTCACCCTACCCCACACTCCCACAACCTGCACCACCACAACCTGCACAACCACAACCACGGTACAATATCCAGACCCCACCAGCAGACCGCATCTGGGATTGGCAGGACGGTGACGAGTTTGTTCCTAGTCCCCATGACTTTGATGAAACACAAAGTGGAATAAAGCCATCTTGTCCACTTGGGAACAATGCCAGTGAACTGGACTGCTTTGAGTTATTCTTCGATGAACCCCTGATGGACATCATTGTCAGGGAAACAAACACATACTGTGATTACACCATGGCAAATACAATTCTCTCACCAAAAATCACGGCTACACAAGTGGAAGGAGACAACTGTGGCAGAGATGTACCTGTTTTTTGCCACAATAATGCTTATGCCACATGTGTATAAGCACACTGTCACCACATACTGGGCAACAGAACGCCTGATTTCAACTCCAGGTTTTAGTGACATTATAGGTGTCAATCATTTCCTGATACTGTTACATATGTTACACTTTTCAGACAAAACCAGGCCTGACAGAAGCGACAGGTTATATAAGATCAGAAATGTGTTTATGTACCTGAAACAAAAGTGCTGCATGTATTTTTATCCCTTCAGGAAGCTTTTTATTGATGAGTCCTTGATTTTATTCAAAGGAAAACTCTCATTCAAGCAATATATACCAATCAAGAGGAAACGCTTTGGTATAAAGCTATTTGTACTGTGTGATTGCAGAAGTGGTCTAGTTTTGGATATCATTGTGTACACTGGCAGTAATACTTTGAGAGATACCATGAAGTTATTGAGTATCTCTGTTGATGTGGTTCGAACAATGATGGAACCATATCTTGGTAAGGGGCATATGTCATTTACTGATAACTGGTACACAAGCCCCTTACTCAGTGATTTCTTGAGAGTGAACTTGACAGATGTGTGTGGCACAGTGCGTGGTAATCGTAAACATATGCCAAGGTTTGACGCTGGCACTCGCAGAGGTGAGGTGCAAGCCTTTGCTGCCAATGACATCATGGCATTTCGGTGGCATGACAAACGTGATGTCACATTGTTGACATCAGTTCACAGAAATGAAATGGTACCCAGTGGCAGGGACAACAGAGAGACCAATGAACCCATTCTAAAGCCTGCAGCTGTCATGGACTACAACCTCAATATGCGCTTAGTGGACAAATGTGACATGCAGATTGGGTTTGCAGACTGTGTACGCAAGAGTTATAAGTGGTATATAAAACTTTTTTTCCATCTTGTTGATATCTCTATGCTAAATGCTTATAACATATACAAGTTGAAGACCAACAAAACACCAAAATATGATGAATTTTGCCTGTCAGTAATCAGACAAAAAATTGCAAAGTGCCAAGGAGCAACTCCTGCAATAGACCAGCGCCCACACACGTCATCTCGTTTCAGGCCTGGTGATCACTACCTCATACAACTGCCTCCTACTACTGCCAAGAAAAATGCTCAGAAGAGGTGTTATGTATGTATGCATACCACAAAACGCCCACAAACACGCAGAGACACTCGTTTTATGTGTGAGGAGTGTGAAGTGCCCCTCTGCATATAGTACCCATGTTTCAAAGAGTTCCACAAGCTGCAGCAGTTCTAGGAACGTGTTTAGTGACTGTACATATGTATATATATATTATGGAACAATAGTAATAAACATTGTTTTGTATTGTTTGTTTGTGTAAACAAAGTGTATACACAAACTAATAGTGATAAAGTTTGTTCTGTTATTGTGTTGTAAACAATGAGTGTATATTTGAAGAATGCACCTTACATTGGTCTCACAGGCCACATAAGTTACCTGGAACAGAAAAATATTGAAAAACGCAAGAAACCTTTGAATTAGAGTAAATAAAAGAATACCGGGTGGGCGGCAGTCACTGCTGTTGCCGTACGCATGTCACTTCCTGCAAACTTTGCGGCTCTATATCTCGGTAAGTACTGATGGCAAAAAATTTTTTTAGGCTTAAAACACTCACAAAAATATTCCTAACATTTTCATAAGAAAAAATAATTTTTTTTTTTTTTCCGAATATTTGGCGACATAGAATGACAGTTTCAGAGAGGGGCCTGAAACAGTCAAAGGGTTAATTTCTATGCCCCCAAATTCTCTGCATAATATTCACAGTTCACATTGCTCTCAAACACAACTTCAATATATCTAGCCTCCTTTTCACCACAACATTTAAGTCACAGTAACCTGATGTTCATCTCACTACTACCCAGGTATGCTGCTTATCAACTAACCAATATATTTTGGTGGCAATAATTATGTATCTACAGATCATTGATCAAACTGGGATGTTTACAATCGTGATTTAAAATCAAAACACTTTAAGACGGGAAGTACTTGCTGGTCAAGCATTGCTAGAGCTGGTCACTAACTGATTGGTAAGGATGGTACCACACACACTAATGGAATATTGTCTTTTACTGAAAGTAATTGGAGTTTATTATATTGTTTCAAGTCACTTTTTATGCTGTATCTTTTTATGCGCTTCCAAACTGTTGTATCTGGGCACCTCAGCAAAAACAGTGATTATGAGTGAGGTGAAAGTGTTTGATGATGAAAGTATTTTTGTTTTGGGGATTTTCTTTATTTTTGGGTCACCCTGCCTAGGTGGGAGACGGCCGAGTTGTTGAAAAAAAAAATTGGAGAAACTCACTGAATACCTTAGGTGATTAACAAATGATACTCAGTTTTCTCAAGTACTGCACAAAACTAACGTTTAGGATGGATGGGGATACTTTGATTTAGAGTCATTTGAATTGCTTTGTCTAAACACTGCTGACAAGACAGCTATTGAGTGATGGTGAATGTGTTTCTTATTTGGATTGCCCTGCCTTGGTGGAAAATGGTCAGTAAGTGAAAAAAAAAAAAAAGAGCGCCAAATATCAGGAAGCCTTTCTTCAATATAAGACGGGTAAGTACTGTAATTCGAATGACCTAAACAATGACAATAGAAGCAACTCCGCACAGTTCAACAGCAGATATGACAAAGCTTAATCACATCAGTTGGTTAACAGATAAGAGGCAGAACCAAGGGCTTAAATTCATCCTCCCCTCCCTAGCAAGCTTCAATAGGTGAAAGAAAAAATACTTTTTTTTTTTTTTTCAACAAGTCGGTCGTCTCTCACCGAGGCAGGGTGACCCAAAAAAAGAAAGAAAATCCCCAAAAAGAAAATACTTTCATCATCATTCAACACTTTCACCACACTCACACATTATCACTGCTTTTGCAGAGGTGCTCAGAATACAACAGCTTAGAAGCATATACGTATAAAGATACACAACATATTCCTCCAAACTGCCAATATCCCAAACCCCTCCTTTAAAGTGCAGGCATTGTACTTCCCATTTCCAGGACTCAAGTCCGACTATATGAAAATAACCGGTTTCCCTGAATCCCTTCACTAAATATTACCCTGCTCACACTCCAACAGATCGTCAGGTCCCAAGTATCATTCGTCTCCATTCACTCCTATCTAACACGCTCATGCACGCTTGCTGTAAGTCCAAGCCCCTCGCCCACAAAACCTCCTTTACCCCCTCTTTCCAACCCTTTCGAGGACGACCCCTACCCCTCTTTCCTTCCCCTATAGATTTATATGCTTTCCATGTCATTCTACTTTGATCCATTCTCTCTAAATGACCAAACCACCTCAACAACCCCTCTTCTGCCCTCTGACTAATGCTTTTATTAACTCCACACCTTCTCCTAATTTCCACACTCCGAATTTTCTGCATAATATTTACACCACACATTGCCCTTAGATAGGACATCTCCACTGCCTCCAAACGTCTCCTCGCTGCTGCATTTACCACCCAAGCTTCACATCCATATAAGAGTGTTGGTACTACTATACTTTCATACATTCCCTTCTTTGCCTCCATAGATAACGTTTTTTGACTCCACATATACCTCAACGCACCACTCACCTTTTTTCCCTCATCAATTCTATGATTAGCCTCATCCTTCATAAATCCATCCGCTGACACTTCAACTCCCAAGTATCTGAAAACATTCACTTCTTCCATACTCCTCCTCCCCAATTTGATATCCAATTTTTCTTTATCTAAATCATTTGATACCCTCATCACCTTACTCTTTTCTATGTTCACTTTCAACTTTCTACCTTTACACACATTCTCAAACTCATCCACTAACCTTTGCAATTTTTCTTTAGAATCTCCCATAAGCACAGTATCATCAGCAAAAAGTAACTGTGTCAATTCCCATTTTGAATTTGATTCCCCATAATTTAATCCCACCCCTCTCCCGAACACCCTAGCATTTACTTCTTTTACAACCCCATCTATAAATATATTAAACAACCATGGTGACATTACACATCCCTGTCTAAGACCTACTTTTACCGGGAAGTATTCTCCCTCTCTTCAACATACCCTAACCTGAGCCTCACTATCCTCATAAAAACTCTTTACAGCATTTAGTAACTTACCACCGATTCCATATACTTGCAACATCTGCCACATTGCTCCTCTATCCACTCTATCACACACCTTTTCTAAATCCATAAATGCAATAAAAACTTCCCTACCTTTATCTAAATACTGTTCACATATATGCTTCAATGTAAACACTTGATCTACACATCCCCTACCCACTCTGAAGCCTCCTTGCTCATCCGCAATTCTACATTCTGTCTTACCTCTAATTCTTTCAATTATAACCCTACCGTATACTTTTCCTGGTATACTCAGTAAACTTATTCCTCTATAATTTTTACAATCTCTTTTGTCCCCTTTCCCTTTATATAAAGGGACTATACATGCTCTCCGCCAATCCCTAGGTACCTTCCCCTCTTTCATACATTTATTAAACAAACGTACCAACCACTCCAACACTATATCCCCCACTGCTTTTAACATTTCTGTCATGATCCCATCAGTTCCAGCTGCTTTACCCCCTTTCATTCTACGTAATGCCTCACGTACCTCCACCACACTTACATTCTGCTCTTCTTCACTCCTAAAAGATGGTATACCTCCCTGGCCAGTGCATGAAATTACCGCCTCCCTTTCTTCCTCAACATTTAAAAGTTCCTCAAAATATTCTCGCCATCTACCTAATACCTCCCTCTCCCCATCTACTAACTCCCCTACTCTGTTTTTAACTGACAAATCCATACTTTCCCTAGGCTTTCTTAACTTGTTTAACTCACTCCAAAATTTTTTCTTATTTTCTTTAAAATTTCTTGACAGTGCCTCTCCCACTCTTTCATCTGCTCTCCTTTTGCACTCTCTCACCACTCTCTTCACCTTTCTTTTACTCTCCATATACTCTGCTCTTCTTATAACACTTCTGCTTTGTAAAAACTTCTCGTAAGCTACCTTTTTCTCTTTTATCACACCCTTTACTTCTTCATTCCACCAATCACTCCTCTTTCCTCCTGCCCCTACCCTCCTATGACCACAAACTTCTGCCCCACATTCTAATACTGCATTTTTAAAACTATTCCAAACCTCTTTAACCCCCCCACTACTCATCTTTGCACTAGCCCACCTTTCTGCCAATAGTCGCTTATATCTCGCCCGAACTTCCTCCTCCCTTAGTTTATACACTTTCACCTCCCTCTTACTTGTTGTTGCCACCTTCCTCTTTTCCCATCTACCTCTTACTCTAACTGTAGCTACAACTAAATAATGATCCGATATATCAGTTGCCCCTCTATAAACATGAACATCCTGGAGCCTACCCATCAACCTTTTATCCACCAATACATAATCTAACAAACTACTTTCATTACGTGCTACATCATACTTTGTATATTTATTTATCCTCTTTTTCATAAAATATGTATTACTTATTACCAAATTTCTTTCTACACATAGCTCAATTAAAGGCTCCCCATTTACATTTACCCCTGGCACCCCAAATTTACCTACTACTCCCTCCATAACATTTTTACCCACTTTAGCATTGAAATCCCGAACCACCATTACTCTCACACTTGATTCAAAACTCCCCACGCATTCACTAAACATTTCCCAGAATCTCTCTCTCTCCTCTACACTTCTCTCTTCTCCAGGTGCATACACGCTTACTATAACCCACTTTTCACATCCAATCTTTATTTTACTCCACATAAACCTTGAATTTATACATTTGTAGTCCCTCTTTTCCTGCCATAGCTTATCCTTCAACATTATTGCTACTCCTTCTTTAGCTCTAACTCTATTTGAAACCCCTGACCTAATCCCATTTATTCCTCTCCATTGAAACTCTCCCACCCCCTTCAGCTTTGTTTCACTTAAAGCCAGGACATCCAGTTTCTTCTCATTCATAACATCCACAATCATCTCTTTCTTATCATTTGCACAACATCCACGCACAGACTTCCCACTTTGACAATTTTCTTCTTCTTATTCTTTTTAGTAATCTTTACAGGAAAAGGGGTTACTAGCCCATTGTTCCCGGCATTTTAGTTGACTTTTACAACACGCATGGCTTACGGAGGAAAGATTCTTATTCCACGTCCCCATGGATATAAAAGGAAAAGTAATAAGACCAAGAACTATTAAGATAAAATCAAAGAAAACTCAGATGAGTGTGTATAAATAAACGTGTACATGTATGTGTAGTGTGACCTAAGTGTAAGTAGAAGTAGCAAGACATGCCTGTAATCTTGCATATTTATGAGACAGACAAAAAACACCAGCAATCCTACCATCATGTAAAACAATTACAGGCTTTCGTTTTACACTCACTTGGCAGGACGTTAGTACCTCCCTGGGTGGTTGCTGTCTACCAACCTACTACACAGTAATTAATTACAGAACTCTTACCTTCACAAGATTCAGAAGTTTTGCTATTTGTTCCGGAGAGTTTAAGACGGAAAACGGAATGGGAGCGAGATGACCGCTCATTCATTTTGGTTTCAGCCACAGCTCTTTGTTGTTGGGCTAGATGAAGCAGATGGTGAACATTACTTTCATCCGATACTTCTACTACCTGAAAAATAACGATAAAATTGAATAAACCCAAGATGATTCGTAATAAGTGCCAATGAAGAGAATGGACAAAGAGTTGAACTGTGGTCCATGTACACAGCAGACCCAACGTTGTTACCACTCTTCCACAGAGCTTAAAATTATCCTAGTCTAAGCTCTGTAGGTGAAAAGTAACAGCACTGAGCATGCTACACGAATGAACCATGATTCTTACCCTTCATGTTCTAATTATTCACGTCTCACACTTCTACAATACAGAAAAATGGAAAGAAACAAGGCAAACTCCACATGGGGGTTCGCATGTTAAAAAAGTCACTGTCAATGATTTGATAGGACTTGAGCCAATCTCACTGCTGCAACAAGAATGATATTCGCTGACGACATTTGTGGTAAGAACGGTGTCCCACACTAACCTCTAGTGTATAAAAAATATACCTAGTTGGATGAATTTAATTAGCCCTGCACAAAACAGTGGTGAAAAAACTGGCCCACTAGTTTAAGGACTGACTTACCATAGATTCAAACCCTAAAAACATAACATCTCCATAAAAATAACAGGCAATTCCTTCATCAATTAACCCTTTCAGGGTCGAGAAGCCCTCTCCTAAACTTGTTCTCAGGGTCAAAAATTTTTTGAAGAAAAAAAAAAAATCTTATGAAATGATAGAGAATATTTTCCCGATCATAATGACACCAAAAGTATGAAATTTGATGGAGAACTTACGGAATTATGCTCTCGCGAAGTTAGCGGTCTTGTCAATGTTTAAGCATTGGCGATTTCGCCCACTTATTTTTGGCCAATTCCTGTGTACTAGTCAACAAAAATCATGTTTATTTCGCTAAACTCCATTTTTTCTATTGAATGGGTACAAGAAACCACCCATTTACCAATTTCAACTATCTAATAAAGTGGTTAGAAATTGGCAATTTTGCCAATTTTACACAAATTTCAGAAGATGCCAATTTCCAAATAGGGTCCAGAATAAACAAGACAGACATTCCTGGCACTATAATAACAAGTTCTCTGTTCGTTAGTCACGTCCCCAGGCCCCTCTTGTATTTCTTTTGCTTTCCACTTTGAGTTTTTATTCTTACAAAAAATAGAAGATTTACTGTTATGCAGACTACTGCATTTGTGTAGAAATGGTATAAATAATATCAGCGCACTTGTGAAAGAATATTAGACTCACCAGTTGACGTGTATTGGACGCTTGGCATGATTTGTTTACTTTTGAACTTTGGCAAAAATCAAGCATTTCTGCTACTTTGAGCTCAATTTCAAGGTACTTTTCATTGTGAAACCAATCAAAATCATCTCAAATTCTGTAATATGTCTTCCATTCTATAAAATGAGACCAGGAAAACTAGAATACAACCATAAATACCATATGAAAATACAGTGCAAACTCGCTGTTTTAATCCAAAAACATGGTCAAAGTTTTTTTTTTCTCATTATGCACTGCGTGCTGCAGGATTTTTTTATACTGTACACACTGACCACATAGACCCATTCTTTCATATGTAGGCCTACCAGCTTTCTCTCGCTAGATTTGAAGGAGCTAGAATTCAGGCGTTCTAGTACGTCAATAACCCTGGTGCGTAAGCCGTACTAGTACGTCAAAAACCCTGAAAAGGTTAATGTACAGGACTAAAAATGAAATGCAAGGTCCATCACCGAATTATTGTTATTATTTTTCAACAACACATCGGCCCTCTCCCACCGAGGCAGGATGACCGGGGAGAAAAAAAACAAAAAACTTTCACCATCATTCAACACTATTGCCATTCACATATAATCACTGTCTTTGCTGAAGTGCCCAGATATGACAGCTTAGATGCCACTCCAAACAGCTAATATCCCAAACCCCTCCTTGAAAATGCAGGCATTGTACTTCCCACTCCCAGGACTCAAGTCCCTGAATCCCTTTACCAACATCCCAAATTTGAGGATTTTCTTCCTTTTATTTTTAGTAAGCTGGACAGGAAAAGGTGCTACAAGCCCACTGCTCCTGGCATGTTAGTTGACTTTTACAACACGCATGGCTTATGGAGGAAATATTCTTATTCTACTTCCCCATGGACTACTACTACTTTCAACTAACTGGCCATATCCCACAGAGGCAGGGTTGCCCAAAAAGAAAAAAGAAAAATTTCTCTTTTTAATTTTAGTAATGTATACAGGAGAAGGGATTACTAGCCCCTTGCTCCCGGCATTTTAGTCTCCTCTTACGACACGCATGGCTTACGGAGGAAGAATTCTATTCCACTTCCCCATTCCCCATGGACATAAAAGGAAAAATAATAAGGACAAGTGTAAGCAAAAGTAGAAAGATATACAGGTCCGCCATCACAAATCCGGCAATCAGTTATTCGGTTCCTTCAGTTATTCGGCACTAACTTTGGCTAGCATAATTTCAAATTTCCAGGGTCGCCACATCAACCTGCTGGTACTGTTTGGTGTCGCTACTTGCTGCACAAGTCATTCCAATTTCTTTTTCTCCATTTATTGTTATAACCTGCTTACTTTTAGCCCTGGCCATGGTTCCAATGAATAAAAAAAATGTTTCTCATTATGTAAAGCACCAACACAGTACATTGTCCATTAACCTTTAACCCTTTGAGGGTTTTGGTCGTACTAGTACGTCTTACGCATAGGGGTTTTTGACGTACTAGTACTCATAAATTCTAGCGGCCTCAAATCTAGTGGGAGAAAGCTGGTAGGCCTTCACATGAAAGAATGGGTCTATGTGGTCTGTGTGCACAGTCTAAAAAAAATCCTGCAGCACACAGTGCATAATGAGAAAAAAAAAACTTTGACCATTTTTTTTTAATAAATCAGCGACTTTGCAGTGTATTTTCGTATGGTATTTATTGTTGTATTCTAGTTTTCTTGGTCTCATTTTATAGAATGGAAGACATATTACAGAAATTGAGATGATTTTGACTGGTTTTACAATGAAAGGTGCCTTGAAATTGAGCTCAAAGTAGCAGAAATGTTCAATTTTTACCAAACTTCAAAAGTAAACAAATCGTGCCAAGCGTGCAATACACGTCAACTGGTGAGTCTAATATTCTTTCACAAGTGCACCAATAATATTTATACCATTTTTTACACTAATGCAGTAGTCTGCATAACAGTAAATCTTATATTTTTTGTGAGAATGAAAATTCAAAGTGGAAAGCAAAAGAATATAAGAGGGGCCTTGAGACGTGACTAATGACTAGAGGAAATGTCATTTTAGTGCCAGGAATGTCTTTCTTGTTTATTCTGGACCCTATTCGGAAATTGGCCTCTTTTGAAATTTGTGTGAAATTGACAAAATTGCTAAATTCTGACCACTGTACTGGATAGTTGAATTTATAAATGGGTGGTTTCTTGCACCCATTCGATAGAAAAAATGGAGTTCAAGCGAAATATTCATGTTTTTTGTCGACTAGTACAGTGAAATTGGCCGAAAATGGGGCTCAAAGTGGGCAAAATCGCCGATGCGTAAACATCGCCGAGACCGCTAACTTTGCGAGAGCATAATTCCGTAAGTTTTCTATCAAATTTCAAACTTTTGGTGTCTTTATGATCGGGAAAAGATTCTCTATCTTTTCATAAGAGAAAATAATTTTTTTTTTTTTTTAAATTTGGCCGACCCTGAGAACGAGTTTCGGAGAGGGCCTGTCGACCCTCAAAGGGTTAAACGGTCCAAACAGATCGACGTTCAAATTCATAGTGCTACAAAGGTAGATCTACTTTTTTTTACATATTTTCAAATATAACAACAAAAAAAAATGTAGATAAAAAGTTTTTTTTACACGTTTTCAAATGTAAAACAAAAAAGAAGATCTACATTTTTTTACATACTTTCAGATGTTGAAAAAACGTATATATACGTTTGGACCATTTAAGGGTTAAAGACAAGGTGGCTTGGAAGCCACTGCCGGTTGCCATGAGCTCTGTCTCATGATGCAGGAGAATATGGTTTATTATTACGCTAATATCAACACTACAGCTTATTTGCCTATCACAATTGATCTAATATGACATAATAAACAATATAAATAACATAAAACATGTTAAATACTCCAGAATAAATAATATTTGGCATAATACCGAGCAGTTCGACGGAGGTAGGAAGAGGATGTGGTATACAAATACCATTCTCCTATCCCTGTCTTGGGGGCTTATATTAGAGTAAATGGAGTATACCACAGGGCTAACTGTGATATACACTCATACTTCACTATATTATTATTATAATCAAGGGGGAAGTGCTAAACCTGTAGGATTATACAGTGCCTGTGGGGGGATGGAAGGTATTCAGGGTTACTTCAGGGAACTGGAGCCCAGATCCAGTTCCCTAGATCAAGAGCCCCTCACCAGCATCAAGGAACCTTCCTTGAGGGATACTCCACCATAAACCTGAAACAAAAAAGTTATTTTCTCTATATAGATTATCACACATAGCAGCATATGTGTACAGACTAGGATAACCCAAAAAAGTCAACGTGGCTTATTTCTAGTACCTGGCCTGGGTTAGCCATATATGATTTTTGGTAAATATTCGATTCCCAGCCAGGGTAGAAACATTAGGCATCTCTTTACACCTGTTGTCTATGTTTACCCATCAGTAAATGGGTACCTGGGTATTAGCCGACTAGTGTGGCTGTTATCCTGGGACACTGACCTAATTTCCTTGAAATACGTACTCTGCATAACAAGCAGCTTTCTATACAGTAGTATGTCACTGATGGCAGCTAGGCCTGTATACCTTGTACATGTACGTGTAGTAAATAAAGGTGGTAATAATAATAATAATTTTTTTTTTTATTATCACACTGGCCGATTCCCACCAAGGCAGGGTGGCCCGAAAAAGAAAAACTTTCACCATCATTCACTCCATCACTGTCTTGCCAGAAGGGTGCTTTACACTACAGTTTTTAAACTGCAACATTAACACCCCTCCTTCAGAGTGCAGGCACTGTACTTCCCATCTCCAGGACTCAAGTCCGGCCTGCTGGTTTCTCTGAACCCCTTCATAAATGTTACTTTGCTCACACTCCAACAGCACGTCAAGTATTAAAAGCCATTTGTCTCCATTCACTCCTATCAAACACGCTCACGCATGCCTGCTGGAAGTCCAAGCCCCTCGCACACAAAACCTCCTTTACCCCCTCCCTCCAACCTTTCCTAGGCCGACCCCTACCCCGCCTTCCTTCCACTACAGACTGATACACTCTTAAAGTCACTCTGTTTCGCTCCATTCTCTCTACATGTCCGAACCACCTCAACAACCCTTCCTCAGCCCTCTGGACATCAGTTTTGGTAATCCCACACCTCCTCCTAACTTCCAAACTACGAATTCTCTGCATTATATTCACACCACACATTGCCCTCAGACATGACATCTCCACTGCCTCCAGCCTTCTCCTCGCTGCAACATTCATCACCCATGCTTCACACCCATATAAGAGCGTTGGTAAAACTATACTCTCATACATTCCCCTCTTTGCCTCCAAGGACAAAGTTCTTTGTCTCCACAGACTCCTAAGTGCACCACTCACCCTTTTCCCCTCATCAATTCTATGATTCACCTCATCTTTCATAGACCCATCCGTTGACACATCCACTCCCAAATATCTGAATACATTCACCTCCTCCATACTCTCTCCCTCCAATCTGATATCCAATCTTTCATCACCTAATCTTTTTGTTATCCTCATAATCTTACTCTTTCCTGTATTCACTTTTAATTTTCTTCTTTTGCACACCCTACCAAATTCATCCACCAATCTCTGCAACTTCTCTTCAGAATCTCCCAAGAGCACAGTGTCATCAGCAAAGAGCAACTGTGACAACTCCCACTATGTGTGATTCTTTATCTTTTAACTCCACACCTCTTGCTAAGACCCTCGCATTTACTTCTCTTACAACCCCATCTATAAATATATTAAACAACCACGGTGACATCACACATCCTTGTCTAAGGCCTACTTTTACTGGGAAATAATTTCCCTCTTTCCTACATACTCTAACTTGAGCCTCACCATCCTCGTAAAAACTCTTCACTGCTTTCAGTAACCTACCTAATACACCATACACCTGCAACATCTGCCACATTGCCCCCCTATCCACCCTGTCATAAATGCCACAAAGACCTCTTTAGCCTTATCTAAATACTGTTCACTTATATGTTTCACTGTAAACACCTGGTCCACACACCCCCTACCTTTCCTAAAGCCTCCTTGTTCATCTGCTATCCTATTCTCCGTCTTACTCTTAATTCTTTTAATAATAACTCTACCATACACTTTACCAGGTATACTCAACAGACTTATCCCCTATAATTTTTGCACTCTCTTTTGTCCCCTTTGCCTTTATACAAAGGAACTATGAATGCTCTCTGCCAATCCATAGGTACCTTACCCTCTTCCATACATTTATTAAATAATTGCACCAACCACTCCAAAACTATATCCCCACCTGCTTTTAACATTTCTATCTTTATCCCATCAATCCCGGCTGCCTTACCCCCTTTCATTTTACCTACTGCCTCACGAACTTCCCCCACACTCACAACTGGCGCTTCCTCACTCCTACAAGATGCTATTCCTCCTTGCCCTATACACGAAATCACAGCTTCCCTATCTTCATCAACATTTAACAATTCCTCAAAATATTCCCTCCAGTTCCCTCAGTTGTTTGTTGGGTTATTTTATTGAAACTTGGGCAATGTATGATGGAAAGATACTTCTTAACGTACAACAAAAATGAAAGAAATCAGACCATAAATAGCGGAGTTCACTTCTCAGCCATTAGCGGCCGCTTAGTGGTATATTTTTGTATGGTTTTTATGGTTATATTCTCCTTTTTTCGGTCTCATTTGATAGAAGGAAAGA
>NC_091351.1:12025908-12053408 GCF_038502225.1 Cherax quadricarinatus
CTGTGGGAACAACACTATCACTATCTAGTTCCCACACATTTATTAACATGTTTGTGAAGTTATTTCAGTGTATGAATTAACTTCACAAGCAGATATTTGTGACTGTGAAAGACGCCACTGTGAAAGACGCCACTGTGAAAGACGCCACTGTGAAAGACGCCACTGTGAAAGACGCCACTGTGAAAGACGCCACTGTGAAAGACGCCACTGTGAAAGACGCCACTGTGAAAGACGGCACTGTGAAAGACGCCACTGTGAAAGACGCCACTGTGAAAGACGCCACTGTGAAAGACGCCACTGTGAAAGACGCCACTGTGAAAGACGCCACTGTGAAAGACGCCACTGTGAAAGACGCCACTGTGAAAGACGCCACTGTCAAAGACGGCACTGTCAAAGACGGCACTGTCAAAAACGGCACTGTCAAAAACGGCACTGTCAAAAACGGCACTGTCAAAAACGGCACTGTCAAAAACGGCACTGTCAAAGACGGCACTGTCAAAGACGGCACTGTCAAAGACGGCACTGTCAAAGACGGCACTGTCAAAGACGGCACTGTCAAAGATGGCACTGTCAAACTCAAACCTGCATCAGTTTATATTTAGATGTTGTTGAGGGACGCTAGGACAAACTGGGGTGTCACACCTCACCTCGGCTGTCTCGAAGACAACAATGAGGGGCCAGGAGCTGAATCTCGATCCGGAAAACAACTCGGCGAGCACAAACACACACACACTCCTAGACAGGGGCGGATCCCCTATGAAACCAATAAAGCTTGAGCTTCAGGGCCCCTAATCCTGGGGGCCCCGGAAGTCACTTTAAATATCTTGAATCTACTGTATGAGAAAGGGTTGCGAAGGGCCCCCATAACAGTTCAAACTTCAGGGCCTCAGTGTAGGTCCGCCACTGGTCCTAAATCATACCAGACCAGCAGGAGATTAATAAATTCTCACACACCCCGTGAATTAAATTTCAACGCTTTAACATTTTTCAAATGCTACTTAAAAGCTCCAAAAAAGTGAAATTTATTTTTAAAATGCTACTTAATAAATAAATTCTAAATATCCTTATTTACTACCAGTACATGTACAAGGTATACAGACCATAGCTGACATCAGTGACATACTACTATAAATAACAAAAGAAGGCACAATACCGTGACTGGAACGATACACAAATAACCCGCACATGAAAGAGAGAAGCTTACGACGATTTTCGGTCCGACTTGGACCATTTACAAAGTCACACTAACCACCTCTTCCTGCCTATATATAGCCGTCCTGCCCCACTTCTGGTTAGTGTGACTTTGTAAATGGTCCAAGTCGGACCGAAACGTCGTCGTAAGCTTCTCTCTTTCATGTGCGGGTTATTTGTGTAACATACTACTATATAGAAAGCCGCTTGTTGTGCTGATCATTTCCCGCAAATTAGATCAGTTTTGTCCCAGGATGCGATCCACACCAGTCCACTAACACCCAGGTACCCATTTTGAACTGATGAGTGAACAGGGACAGCAGGTGTCTCATGGAAACACGTCCCTAATGTCTTCCAGCCGTACCGGAGCAGATTCGAACCCCGGACCTCAGTGTGGGAGTTGAGTGCACTAGCGATCGAGCTACGGGACACCTTAAGGTTTCAAAAAACGTATTTTATTTTTCAAATGCTACTTAAACGTTTAAAAAAAGTGCAAGTTATTTTTCTATCGCTTAAACTTGAGTTTAACAACTTGGTAAGTTACCGTAGCAATACCAACGACTATACACAAAGTTCTGTGTCTTCTACAAATATGCGCTAGTACTCGTTTACTAGAAAAAAAGCCTTGAAGGTAATTAAGATTTAATTAGTTCAGTTATTAACCCCTTCGTCATCTCCCCCCTTCTCCTACCCCCCATACACCCCCACCCCCACCATAACTACCACAATCACAGAAACCGTTAGTAACGTTTATAACTTTAACGGTTTTAACGGCTTTAACACTAACGGTTTTAACGGTTCTAACGGATTTAACGGATTTAACGGTTCTAATGATTTTTACGGTTTAAACAGCTTCAACGGATCTAACGGCTTTAAAGGTTCTAACAGCATTACTAGCTCTAACAGTTACATATAAAAAAGGTTTTAACAGCTTTTAGTGGTTCTAAAGATTAACAACGGCTATAATGGTTCTAGTTCTTATAAGCTAACAGTGTTAACGGTTCCTTCGGCTTTGACGATTAACGACTTCAGCAGCTTTACCGTTAATAACAATTTTAATAACTAACTGCTTTAACTGTTGGCTTTAATGGCCTTAACAGCATGAACAATTCTAAAGGTTTGAACGGTTCTAACAGTTTCATCGGATTAAACGGTTCTAAATTTTTAACAGTTTAACAGATTTAACGGCTCAGAAGTCTTTAACAGTTAAAAAACTTAATGATTCTAACGAATTTAACGGTTCTAACGGTTGAAACGGCTCTGTAGGATTTAACGGTTCTAACGGTGTTAAGGGTTTTAACGGTTATAACGGTCTTAACGGTTCCAACGGTCTTAACGGTTCCAACGGTCTTAACGGTTCCAACGGTCTTAACGGTTCCAACGGTCTTAACGGTTCCAACGGTCTTAACGGTTCCAACGGTCTTAACGGTTCCAACGGTCTTAACGGTTTTAACGTCTTCAACGATTCAAAAAAGGTTTTAGCGGTTCAAAATTGCTTTAACTGATTCAAAAGCTTTTAGAAACCGGACTTAAAGAAAGAAAGAGAGAGAGAGAGAGAGAGAGAGAGAGAGAGAGAGAGAGAGAGAATAATAATTTTGTTTTTGCAGCATGCATGTGGGAGAGACGAAGCTAGCTAGAAGCGACATAAACACACACAGGCATCCTGAAAAGTAACTTTGAGTTAGTTTCCGTATCTTTATCCATATAATAGGCAGCCGCTGCTACTCGTGAAGGAGCTGTGGGGATCGTGGTAACCGAACATGAAATACTATTTCTACTCTTCTGGTTTATCCCCCTGGTAATTCTGTCGAGCTTTTCCTGCTTTGAAAATCTAAGATATTACTGGAGGTTACCACAATCTTTAATATTCCAGTACTTTGAGCTATAATTATATATATATATATATATATATATATATATATATATATATATATATATATATATATATATATATATATATATATATATATATATATATATATATATATATATATATATATATATATATATATATAAGGTACACGTTTTTTTGAATTACATTTTGACTATACAAAAACATTTTTTAAGCAGTGTCTAAAATGCACGAGGAGAGGGGAGGCTCAAGCATGTACAACAGAAAATACATGTATGAAACATTGGCTACACAACCATTTGCAATCTTATGTGAATCATAATGACCATTAATATATTTTCACATCATAGAAGAGCTATAACTAGAGCCTGGCGTTAAGGTATATTACTTTCTGGCCATATCTCCTGCTACTTTTATCTCCGGCTATCATGGCCACAAGGTTTGAACTCTGATTATATATATATATATATATATATATATATATATATATATATATATATATATATATATATATATATATATATATATATATACTACGGTCCCTGTTATCTACACAAGGTCTGCTGTAAGTACAAGACAGCATATAACATCAGAAAAAGTCTTCCACAGCTACACTCTTAGATGGCAGTATGAAGACATTGCAAGAAAGAAGTTTTTATTTCAACAAGGCTTCACCTACAGAGGTTCTAGATGAAGGCCCTGTGAGTTAAGCCTCTAAATAAAAGGTTTTCTTTGTTATTAGTGCCTTTATACCACCATTCGTAGGCGTACAGCCATATATCCACAGACTATTAGATGCCAACTAACGTGAAAAATAGTCAAACTAGAAAAGAAAAACATGGAAAAACGAGCAGACTTACCGATGAAAAGGAAGAATATTAGCAGACCGAGTTCTCTCATGGATGCCTTGAGCGTTCTTCCTAAGATCTGCAGCCCTTTGGAGTGTCGAGACAATTTGAATATTCTGAATACTCTGACCAGTCGAATAACTCGTAGGATTGCTAAGGACATGGCCTGGTTTGACCCCTTCTCGTGCGGGGAGAGTGTTTCAGCCGGGATGACCATCACTTCTCCTTCCTCTTCCGCTACCACAGTCGCCAAGGTTATAAAGTAAGGAATGATAGCTACAATATCGATAATGTTCATGACGTCTTTCAAAAACGCTCCTTTGAGTGGCGACGCAAAAAATCTCACTAATAGTTCAGTGGAGAACCAAACGATACATATGGTCTCTATAAGGAAGAAGGGATCCGTGACTTCCGGCACTTCATCCTCCTCGACCACAGTGCCGTTGGTCGTGGTATTGAACACTTTGTAGTGCTTAAACTCCGGTAATGTCTCAAGGCAAAAGATCACAATGGAAAGGAGGATAACGAAGACTGAGATGATGGCCACCACTCGCGCGTTCTGCGAACTCTCCGGGTACTCGAAGAGCAACCACACCTTTCTCTGGAACTCGTTTTCTGGCAGTGGTCGCTCCTCCTCCTTGATGAAACCTTCATCTTCCCTGTGGGGAGAGAACACATACAGGGTGACACACTGAACCTAGACACACACTCTGATGCGGTACTTATAGACAATCATAAACACAAAGACGCACACTAAATCTATACACATTGCTTCTGTAGCTACAAATAAACACACACACTGCTTCGGTACCTACAGACAATCTCATACACAAACACGCACACGAATCTATACATATTGCCTCTGTAGCTACAAACAGATAATCACACAGACAGACACAGACACACCTGGTCAAGCACATCAAGAAATTAGAGAAAGTGCAAAGGTTTGCAACAAGGTTAGTTCCCGAGCTAAGGGGAATGTCCTACGAAGAAAGGTTGAGGGAAATCTGCCTGACGACACTGGGGGACAGGAGGGTCAGGGACGACATAATAACGACATACACAATACTGCGTGGAGTAGATAAGGTAGACAGAGACAGGATGTTCCAGAGATGGGACACGGAAACAAGGGGTCACAATTGGAAGCTGAAAACTCATATGAGTCAAAGGGATATTAGGAAGTATTTCTTCAGTCAGAGTTGTCAGGAAGTGGAATAGTCTACCAAGTGATGTAGTGGAGGCGGGAACCATACATAGCTTTAAGACGAGGTATGACAAAGCTCAAGGAGCAGAGAGAGGACCTAGTAGCGATCAGTGAAGAGGCGGGGCCAGGAGCTGAGTATCGACCCCTGCAACCACAATTAGGCGAGTACAATTAGGCGAGTACACACACACAATGTTTCACCTCAGATCCATCAAAAACATCCAGACAAGCGAACACAGTCATCCAGAATTACTCTCAAAGTCCATCATTCACTTTACAATCTTCATTAAACAACGGCGTTAAACGGCAAAAAAAAAAAAAAAAAAACAAAAAAAAAAAAAACTTTTAATTAATTCAAAAAGGTCACATGCCCAGTACAACTGAGAGTAACAATGACACAGAAACACTGCCAGCCACATTCCTTTTATTGCATTCTTAAATGGAAATTTTAATCCCGTGAGGGTCACGCGGCGCATGACACGTGGAGGCTCGAACCTCCGTCTGCTATTCGTCAGCCAGGATTTTCCCTGCGATGTTAAAAAGCCGCCGTATTTTACACGAAAACGATGGTAGCTGATAATATAATTATAGCTTATAAAAACTGTATATCTGACACAGAAGCTATCATATCTGACACAGAAGCTATCATATCTGACACAGAAGCTATCATATCTGACACAGAAGCTATCATATCTGACACAGAAGCTATCATATCTGACACAGAAGATATCATATCTGATACAGAAGCTATCATATCTGACACAGAAGCTATCATATCTGACACAAAAGCTATCAATATCTGAAAAAAAGCTATCATATCTGACACAAAAGCTATCATATCTGACACAGAAGCTATCATATCTGACACAGAAGCTATCATGTTTGACACAGAAGCTATCATATCTGATACAGAAGCTATCATATCTGACACAAAAACTATCAATATCTGAAAAAAAGCTATCATATCTGACACAAAAGCTATCATATCTGACACAGAAGCTATCATATCTGACACAGAAGCTATCATGTTTGACACAGAAGCTATCATATCTGATACAGAAGCTATCATATCTGACACAAAAGCTATCAATATCTGAAAAAAAGCTATCATATCTGACACAAAAGCTATCATATCTGACACAAAAGCTATCAATATCTGAAAAAAGCTATCATATCTGACACAAAAGCTATCATATCTGACACAGAAGCTATCATATCTGACACAGAAGCTATCATATCTGACACAAAAGCTATCATATCTGACAAAAGCTATCATAACTGACACAAAAGCTACCATATCTGACACAAAAGCTATCATATCTGACACAAAAGCTATCATATCTGACACAAAAGCTATCATAATTGATACAAAAAGCTATAATATCTGACACAAAAGCTATCATAACTGACAAAAGCTATCATAACTGACACAAAAGCTATCTGACACAAAAGCTATCATATCTGACACAAAAGCTATCATATCTGACACAGAAGCTATCATGTTTGACACAGAAGCTATCATATCTGATACAGAAGCTATCATATCTGACACAGAAGCTATCATATCTGACACAAAAGCTATCAATATCTGAAAAAAAACTATCATATCTGACACAAAAGCTATCATATCTGACACAGAAGCTATCATATCTGACACAGAAGCTATCATATCTGACACAGAAGCTATCATATCTGACACAAAAGCTATCATATCTGACAAAAGCTATCATAACTGACACAAAAGCTACCATATCTGACACAAAAGCTATCATATCTGACACAAAAGCTATCATATCTGACACAAAAGCTATCATAATTGATACAAAAAGCTATAATATCTGACACAAAAGCTATCATAACTGACAAAAGCTATCATATCTGACACAAAAGCTATCATATCTGACACAAAAGCTATCATATCTGACACAGAAGCTATCATGTTTGACACAGAAGCTATCATATCTGATACAGAAGCTATCATATCTGACACAAGCTATCATATCTGACACAAAAGCTATCATATCTGACAAAAGCTATCATAACTGACACAAAAGTTATCTGACACAAAAGCTATCATATCTGACACAGAAGCTATCATGTTTGACACAGAAGCTATCATATCTGACACAAAAGCTATCATATCTGACAAAAGCTATCATAACTGACACAAAAGCTATCTGACACAAAAGCTATCATATCTGACACAAAAGCTATCATATCTGACACAGAAGCTATCATGTTTGACACAGAAGCTATCATATCTGACACAGAAGCTATCATGTTTGACACAGAAGCTATCATATCTGATACAGAAGCTATCATATCTGACACAAAAGCTATCAATATCTGAAAAAAGCTATCATATCTGACACAAAAGCTATATCTGACACAGAAGCTATCATATCTGACACAGAAGCTATCATATCTGACACAGAAGCTATCATATCTGACACAGAAGCTATCATATCTGACACAAAAGCTATCATATCTGACAAAAGCTATCATATCTGATACACAAAAGCTATCATATCTGACACAAAAGCTATCATATCTGACACAAAAGCTATCATATCTGACAAAAGCTATCATATATGACACAGAAGCTATATCTGACACAGAAGCTATCATATCTGACACAGAAGCTATCATATCTGACACAGAAGCTATCATATCTGACACAAAAGCTATCATATCTGACAAAAGCTATCATAACTGACACAAAAGCTATCATAACTGACACAAAAGCTATCATATCTGACACAAAAGCTATCATATCTGACACAAAAGCTATCATAATTGATACAAAAAGCTATAATATCTGACACAAAAGCTATCATAACTGACACAAAAGCTATCATATCTGACACAAAAGCTATCATATCTGACACAGAAGCTATCATATCTGACACAAAAGCTATCATATCTGACACAAAAGCTATAATATCTGACACAAAAGCTATCATATCTGACACAAAAGCTATAATATCTTAGAAAGAATCAATATGTAAGCAAATACTGCCTTTTCCCGAGGTACGTTTCGACTGCTGACATGCTCTGACAGGGCACCACAGTGGGCGAAATGTGTCCCTGTCGAGGGTAAACTATGTTTGTCTGATTCGTTATTTTCTACCAACATGTATACAAACAACTTAAATTTGTCAACGATGAAGGTAAACGCACGGAGAGTGCGTTCAGATCCCAGCGTTCAGACCCCAGCGTTCAGGTCCCAGCGTTCAGATCCCAGCGTTCAGGTCCCAGTGTTCAGATCCCAGCGTTCAGGTCCCAGCGTTCAGGTCCCAGCGTTCAGATCCCAGCGTTCAGATCCCAGCGTTCAGATCCCAGCGTTCAGATCCCAGCGTTCAGATCCCAGCGTTCAGATCCCAGCGTTCAGATCCCAGCGTTCAGATCCCAGCGTTCAGATCCCAGCGTTCAGATCCCAGTGTTCAGATCCCAGCGTTCAGATCCCAGCGTTCAGATCCCAGTGTTTAGATCCCAGCGTTCAGATCCCAGCGTTCAGATCCCAGCGTTCAGATCCCAGTGTTCAGATCCCAGTGTTTAGATCCCAGCGTTCAGATCCCAGCGTTCAGATCCCAGCGTTCAGATCCCAGCGTTCAGATCCCAGTGTTTAGATCCCAGCGTTCAGATCCCAGCGTTCAGATCCCAGCGTTCAGATCCCAGCGTTCAGATCCCAGCGTTCAGATCCCAGCGTTCAGATCCCAGCGTTCAGATCCCAGTGTTTAGATCCCAGCGTTCAGATCCCAGCGTTCAGATCCCAGCGTTCAGATCCCAGCGTTCAGATCCCAGCGTTCAGATCCCAGCGTTCAGATCCCAGCGTTCAGATCCCAGCGTTCAGATCCCAGTGTACAGATCCCAGTGTTCAGATCCGAGTGTTCAGATCCCAGTGTTTAGATCAGATCGTCCAGATCCCAGCGTCCAGATCCCAGCGTTCAGATCCCAGCGCTTTTCACTACCCTGATTGGCATGTTAATCCTCAAGACTATTCTGAGTGTCATGTCATCTTCCGAGACTACATTAAGACGTATTTACCCCCTCACCACCCGTTCACACCTCTCGCACCTTTCCCTCACCACCTGTTTACAACTCTCGCACCTTCCCCTCACCTATTTACAACTCTCGCACCTTTCCCTCACCTGTTTACAACTCTCGCACCTTCCCCTCACCTTTCAATAAAAGTGTTACATTAGAGTTTGGGTGATTTCTAAAATACACACGTACAACACACACATGACATATATATATATATATATATATATATATATATATATATATATATATATATATATATATATATATATATATATATATATATATATATATATATATATATGACAGTAGTTTGTTGGATTATGTATTGGTAGATAAAAGACTGTTGAGTAGACTTCAGGATGTACATGTTTATAGAGGGGCCACAGATATATCAGATCACTTTTTAGTTGTAGCTACACTGAGAGTAAAAGGTAAATGGGATACAAGGAGAATAGAAGCATCAGGGAAGAGAGAGGTGAAGGTTTATAAACTAAAAGAGGAGGCAGTTAGGGTAAGATATAAACAGCTATTGGAGGATAGATGGGCTAATGAGAGCATAGGCAATGGTGTCGAAGAGGTATGGGGTAGGTTTAAAAATGTAGTGTTAGAGTGTTCAGCAGAAGTTTGTGGTTACAGGAAAGTGGGTGCGGGAGGGAAGAGGAGCGATTGGTGGAATGATGATGTAAAGAGAGTAGTAAGGGAGAAAAAGTTAGCATATGAGAAGTTTTTACAAAGTAGAAGTGATGCAAGGAGGAAAGAGTATATGGAGAAAAAGAGAGGTTAAGAGGGTGGTGAAGCAATGTAAAAAGAGAGCAAATGAGAGAGTGGGTGAGATGTTATCAACAAATTTTGTTGAAAATAAGAAAGTTTTGGAGTGAGATTAACAAGTTAAGGAAGCCTAGAGAACAAATGAATTTGTCAGTTAAAAATAGGAGAGGAGAGTTATTAAATGGAGAGTTAGCGGTATTGGGAAGATGGAAGGAATATTTTGTGGAATTGTTAAATGTTGATGAAGATAGGGAAGCCGTGATTTCGTGTATAGGGCAAGGAGGAACAACATCTTATAGGAGTTAGGAAGAACCAGTTGTGAGTGAGGGGGAAGTTCGTGAGGCAGTAGGTAAAATGAAAGGGAGTAAGGCAGCCGGGATTGATGGGATAAAGATAGATATGTTAAAGGCAGGTGGGGATATAGTTTTGGAGTGGTTGGTGCTATTATTTAATAAATGTATGGAAGAGGGTAAGGTACCTAGAAATTGGCAGAGAGCATGCATAGTTCCTTTGTATGAAGGCAAAGGGGACAAAAGAGAGTGCAAAAATTATAGGAGGATAAGTCTGTTGAGTGTACCTGGTAAAGTGTATGGTAGAGTTATTATTGAAAGAATTAAGAGTAAGACGGAGAATAGGATAGCAGATGAACAAGGAGGCTTTAGGAAAGGTAGGGGGTGTGTGGACCAGGTGTTTACAGTGAAACATAAGTGAACAGTATTAGATAAGGCTAAAGAGGTTTTTGTGGCATTTATGGATTTGGAAAAGGCGTATGACAGGGTGGATAGAGGGGCAATGTGGCAGATGTTGCAGATGTATGGTGTAGGAGGTAGGTTATTGAAAGCAGTGAAGAGTTTTTACGAGGATAGTGAGACTTAAGTTAGAGTATGTAGGAAAGAGGGAAATTATTTCCCAGTAAAAGTAGGCCTTAGACAAGGATGTGTGATGTCACCGTGGTTGTTTAATATATTTATAGATGGGGTTGTAAGCGAAGTAAATGCGAGGGTCTTGGCAAGAGGCGTGGAGTTAAAAGATAAAGAATCACACAAAGTGGGAGTTGTCACAGCTGCTCTTTGCTGATGACACTGTGCTCTTGGGAGATTCTGAAGAGAAGTTGCAGAGATTGGTGGATGAATTTGGTAGGGTATGCAAAAGAAGAAAATTAAAAGTGAATATAGGAAAGAGTAAGGTTATGAGGATAAAAAGATTAGGTGATGAAAGATTGAATATCAGATTGGAGGGAGAGAGTATGGAGGAGGTAAATGTATTCAGATATTTGGGAGTGGACGTGTCAGCGGATGGGTCTATGAAAGATGAGGTGAATCATAGAATTGATGAGAGGAAAAGGGTGAGCGGTGCACTTAGGAGTCTGTGGAGACAAAGAACTTTGTCCTTGGAGGCAAAGAGGGGAATGTATGAGAGTATAGTTTTACCAACGCTCTTATATGGGTGTGAAGCATGGGTGATGAATGTTGCAGCGAGGAGAAGGCTGGAGGCAGTGGAGATGTCATGTCTGAGGGCAATGTGTGGTGTGAATATAATGCAGAGAATTCGTAGTTTGGAAGTTAGGAGGAGGTGAGGGATTACCAAAACTGTTGTCCAGAGGGCTGAGGAAGGGTTGTTGAGGTGGTTCGGACATGTAGAGAGAATGGAGCGAAACAGAGTGACTTCAAGAGTATATGAGTCTGTAGTGGAAGGAAGGCGGGGTAGGGGTCGGCCTAGGAAAGGTTGGAGAGAGGGGGTAAAGGAGGTTTTGTGTGCGAGGAGCTTGGACTTCCAGCAGGCATGCGTGAGCGTGTTTGATAGGAGTGAATGGAGACAAATGGTTTTTAATACTTGACGTGCTGTTGGAGTGTGAGCAAAGTAACATTTATGAAGGGATTCAGGGAAACCGGCAGGCCGGACTTGATTCCTGGAGATGGGAAGTACAGTGCCTGCACTCTGAAGGAGGAGTGTTAATGTTGCAGTTTAAAAACTGTAGTGTAAAGCACCCTTCTGGCAAGACAGTGATGGAGTGAATGATGGTGAAAGTTTTTCTTTTTCGGGCCACCCTGCCTTGGTGGGAATCGGCCAGTGTGTTAATAAAAATATATATATATATATATATATATATATATATATATATATATATATATATATATATATATATATATATATATATATTTCATTTATGTAACATAAAAATTAATAATTTTGTACAAAAAGAACTTTAGAAAACTTACCTAACCTTATTATAACAAGCGCAATTTAATTTAGCCTAATCTAACTAAATATATTTTAGAGAAGCTTATAATAATTTAATAATAAACAAACACAATTAAATATATATTTTTCGTTAAGTTCATAATAATTATTTGCGAAATTAGTGCATACACAAATTTTAGCTTGCCTTATTCGGCAAGAGCGTTGCTATTTATGCCAAAATCGAAAGTTTTACCTATTCGTTACGACTTTATATATATATATATATATATATATATATATATATATATATATATATATATATATATATATATATATATATATATATATATATATATTATATATATATATATACATTATATATATATTTATATATATATAATTATATATATATATATACACACACACACACACATGTATATAACATTTAGAATTCGCAGAACAAGCGAAATATTCACAAACACTAATCTCTGGTCGAAGGAGACTCGAACCTACGAACCTCGGGACAAGGTACGCAGTGCTTTAACTACCATACCACACTGGACAATACCTTGGCACCCAGCCAACACTAGACATTTTGATCCAAGGCAGCCAGCATTCAGGCAGGTGGTGTTAGCTATTTCATCTCATCCCCTCCTCACACACAACAGAATCTCTCCTAGAGGACATCAGTAAAATTAAAGACATGGGAGAAAGCCTGGGCCTTTCTTTAAACCCCACCAAATGTGAAATAGTTTCTACCAATCAACAGATGATCCAGAATATTAGCGCCGTTTTACCAGGAGCACGAGCCATTGATCCAGCCAATAGCACTCTCCTTGGTGCTCCTCTTGGGTCTAATGCCATCGATCTGATCCTAGAAAAAAAAGTCTCAGACCTCAGGACGATGGAAAGCAGGATGAAAGACACTGACACACATGATGCCTTCTACCTACTCACCAGGTGCCTGTCAATCCCAAAACTTACCTACTTTCTGAGATGCTCCCCAGCCTTCAGCAGTCCAAAACTCAAGGAATATGACTCTCTCCTTAAGACCATGCTAGAGAGTGTATCGAATCTTTCCCTTGAAGATGGACAGTGGTTGCAAGCCTCACTTCCGGTCAGGCTTGGGGGGCTGGGAGTACGCAGATCCTCCCAGATTGCTCTACCATATCATCAAACGAGTTAATAAGAAATTCTTCCTGATAACCTCAGTGACTCGGCAGGAATACAGGATCCTAACTATGCCAGTACCATCACTGAGTGGGAGACTCTTGCTGCTCCTGCACCAAACCCTAGTGCAGCACTGGCTTACAAACAGTCAAGCTCGGATGGCCCCATTGCCGAAAAAGTGCTTGCCAACATGCTCAGGGCTGCAACATCAGACAGGGAGATTGTCTGTCTCCAAGCTGTGAGCGCACCTCACTCTGGGGACTTCCTCTAAACAGGTCCCATATCGGCAATGAGAACGCACGTCGACCCTAAGACCGTCCGTACTGCAGTGGCTCTGTGCCTTGCTGCCCCAATACACACGGAATATACGTATATTTGCGGCGATGTGCAAGCAGACCAATATGGTCTACATGGTCTTAACTGTTCCAAAACCAAGGGTTGGCATGCAAGACACAATGAGGTCAACGACATCATAAAGTGAACCCTTGCTACAGCTGGATGCCCAGTTGAGAGGGAGCCCCGATCACTAGCAGCCAACAATACCCACAATCCAGCAAACAGCCCCGACGGGATCACCATCTATCCTTGGAAGAATGGCAAGCTCTTAGCATGGGACTATACCTGTGTCCACACTAGTTGACACCTATATTCATCACAGTGTCGGGCGACAGGGAGGAGTACAAGATCAGCAAGTACAGGAACATATGCCAACAGTATCAATTTGTCCCAGTGGGATCAGAGACCTTGGGATCATGGGGAAAACATGCCACACGTTTCCTTAAAGAACTGGACTCCAAACTCATCGACACCACCAGGTACCCAAGGGCAGCCACTTTCATGTTCCAGCGCCTCAGCGTGGCCATCCAGAGGGAAAATGCTTGCTGCATACTGGGCTCGCGTCCGGCTTGGGAGCCGGAGATTCATAAACTTTGATATATTGTACCAATGTACTCATGTTTGTGTTTTCTATCACTGTATTCTATTAATAAAGTGCATATATAAATTATAGAGGGGGTGGAATATATATATATATATATATAGTGAACAGAACTGGTCAAAGGATATAATTCAGTGGTAAGAACAAGTGACAGAAGGGCAAGGTTAGTTATAGCATCAGGTTTGCACTGGCCGTGTGAGGTGTTAATATTGAGTTGTGAGGCTGCATGTTGCTTGAGGGAATGTAAGGGTGACAGAGAGGGGAAGAATGTATGAGAAAGGGGAAATTTAAGATGGTAAAAGAGGGAGAATGCAAGAAAATAAGGGCGAGTTAGAACGTAAGAGAATGAAGGGTGAACGCAAAAGTGAGAAAGAAGGGAGAGACAACTCCAGAATGAGATAGGGGGAAGAAGAACAGAACGAGGGGAAAATAAAGGGAGGGGAGAGAGAGATTAGTCGGAGGGGAGAGTGAGAGAGGGGAAACAACAAAAGGGGAGACTAAGGCAGAAAGAGCAGCACTGGGGGTATAGAGAGAGAGAGAGAGAGAGAGAGAGAGAGAGAGAGAGTAACAATTCTGTTTCCAGATGCAATGCGTGTACTATTAACTCTACCTCAACTATCCTACTACTATGGTGGAAGTGGACAGTGACTGGTAGGGTGGTTGTAGTGGAGAGTGACTGGTAGAGTGGTCGTAGTGGACAGAGACTGGTAGAGTGGTCTCAGTGGACAGTAACTGCTAGAGTGGTCTTAGTGGACAGTAACTGGCGGGGTGGTCGTAGTGGACAGTGACTGGTAGGGTGGTCGTAGTGGAAACTGGTAGGGTGGTCGTAGTGGAAAGTGACTGGTAGGGTGATCGTAGTGGACAGTAACTGGTAGTGGTCGTAGTGGACAGTGACTGGTGGGGGTGGTCGTAGTGGACAGTAACTGGTAGGGTGGTCGTAGTGGACAGTGACTGGTGGGGTGGTCGTAATGGACAGTGACTGGTAGGGTGGTCGTAGTGGAAAGTAACTGGTAGGGTGGTCGTAGTGGAAAGTGACTGGTAGGGTGGTCATAGTGGACAGTGGTGGGGTGGTCGTAGTGGACAGTGACTGGTAGTGGTCGTAGTGGAAACTGGTAGGGTGGTCGTAGTGGAAAGTGACTGGTAGGGTGGTCGTAGTGGACAGTAACTGGTAGGGTGGTCGTAGTGGACAGTGACTGGTGGGGTGGTCGTAGTTTACAGTGACTGGTGGGGTGGTCGTGGACAGTGACTGGTAGGGTGGTCGTAATGGAAAGTAACTGGTAGGGTGGTCGTAGTGGAAAGTGACTGGTAGGTGGTCATAGTGGACAGTGGTGGGGTGGTCGTAGTGGACAGTGACTGGTAGGGTGGTCGTAGTGGAAAGTAACTGGTAGGGTGGTCGTAGTGGAAAGTGACTGGTAGGGTGGTCATAGTGGACAGTGGTGGGGTGGTCGTAGTGGACAGTGACTGGTAGGGTGGTCGTAGTGGAAACTGGTAGGGTGGTCGTAGTGGAAAGTGACTGGTAGGGTGGTCGTAGTGGACAGTAACTGGTAGGGTGGTCGTAGTGGACAGTGACTGGTGGGGTGGTCGTAATGGACAGACTGGTAATGTGGTAGTAGACAGTGACTGGTAGAGTGGTCGTAGTGGACAGTGACTGGTAGGGTTGTCGTAGTGGACAGTGACTGGTGGGGGTGGTCGTAGTGGACAGTGACTGGTGGGGGTGGTCGTAGTGGACAGTAACTGGTAGGGTGGCAGTAGTAGACAGACTGGTAGTGTGGTAGACAGTGACTGGTAGTGTGGTCGTAGTGGACAGTAACTGTAGGGTGGTCGTGAACAGTAACTGGTAGTGTGGTCCTAGTGGTGACTGGTAGGGTGGTCGTAGTGGTCAGTGACTGGTGGGGGTGGTCGTAGTGGACAGTAACTTTAGGGTAGTCGTAGTGAACAGTAACTGGTAGCGGTCGTAGTGGACAGTGACTGGTAGGGTGGTCGTAGTGGTGACTGGTAAGGTGGTCGTAGTGGTGACTAGGGTGGTCGTAGTGGACAGTGGTGGGGGTGGTCTTAGTGGACAGTAACTGTAGGGTAGTCGTAGTGGTGACTGGTAGGGTGGTCGTAGTGGTGACTGGTAGGGTGGTCGTAGTGGACAGTGACTGGTGGGCGTGGTCTTAGTGGACAGCGATTGGTACGGTGGTCGTAGTGAACAGTGACTGGTAGAGCGGTCGTAGTGGACAGTGACTGGTAGGGCGGTAGTAGACAGTGACTGGTAGGGCGGTCGTAGTGGTGACTGGTAGGGGTGGTCGTAGTGGACAATAACTGTAGGGTGGTCTTAGTGAACAGTAACTTGTAGTGTGGTCGTAGTGGACAGTGACTGGTAGGGTGGTCGTAGTGGACAGTGGTGGGGGTGGTCGTAGTGGACAGTAACTGGTAGGGTGGTCGTAGTAGACAGTGACTGGTAGGGTACTATATTTGTAGGAAGTATCTCCAACTTCACACTGAACCTCTATAATTCTCATTCAGTTGTGATTTAACAATGATCCACCAAGGCAGTGAACGCCAGTTTTCTGCAAGTCAGTGAAGGAAACCCTTTCGCACATTCGTGTTGAACAGCCTGCCACGTTTCGCGTGTATTATTTTGCAATGGCAGACGTTTGGGTCCTGGACGTACAGAAACGTTGTCTTGACACTATCTTCGAACGTAATTTGTGTAGTGAGTGTTAGTGTGAGATCACCTCATAGCCTCAGAGTGCCGAGGGGAGAGGAACGATAGGGCAGTGAGGGGAATCAGAGGAGAGGGGAGATATGAAAGTGAAAGAAGAGGGGGAACAATAAGAAGAGAGAGAGGGAAGAGGCGAAAATAGGACAGAGAGGAGATAGGACAGTGAGAGGGAACAGTAAAAGGGGGAGAGGGAACAATGAGAGTGGAGAGGGTGGAGTGCGGTATTGATTCCCAGAAGAATGTTACTCAGATGAGAAATCTTTCTCATGTATGTGTGTGTGTGTGTGTGTGTGTGTGTGTGTGTGTATGTGTGTGTGTGTGTGTGTGTGTGTGTGTGTGTGTGTGTGTGTGTGTGTGTACTCATTGAACCAATAGTTTAGAGTTCGAGCAAATTGACGATTGAACAAATCACCTGAACTCCCACAAGTCACCAGCTATTCCCAGGAAACCAGTTATTCCCACAAGTCAGCAAATATTCCCACGTTTGACCGGAAATTCCCATAAGTCACAAGCCCCTAGATTTTCCCAGAGGTCACTAGATATTCCCAGAGGTCACTAGATATTCCCAGAGGTCACCAGATATTCCCAGAGGTCACCAGATATTCCCACGGGTCAGTAATAACACACACACACACACACACACACACACACACACACAACACACACACACACACACACACACACACACACACAGACGAGTCACAGAATACCACAATAAAAACAATAAAGGTAAAGTTATGCAACGAGAGAGAGACGGGGAGAGAGTAAGAGAGAGAGAGAGAGAGAGAGAGAGAGAGAGAGAGAGAGAGAGAACTGTGTCAAAACTGTCAGTGGTGACAATAAGGCAGGAGGAGGTGCATTTCCTACTTAAATCGCTTGACCAAGAAAAGGCTGTGGGCCCAGACAAGTTGAGCCCAAGATTGCTGAGAAGATGTGCAGACCAGCTAGCAGCACCTCTAACTCGCATCTTTCAGCACTGCCTAGTACAGTGTAAATGGCCCTCTCCATGGAAAGAGGCAAATGTAGTCCCTGTTCACAAAAAGAAGAGCAGAGCAGAAATCAGCAACTACAGACCAGTGTCACTCCTGTCAATCACTGGTAAGATCCTTGAGACAATAATCTCAAGACAAATGACAGAGTTTTTTGACTACCACTCACTACTTTGTGATCGTCAATATGGCTTCAGGAAAGGTTACTCTGCTGCTGATCTGTTGTTAAACCTCTCCACTAAGTGGCACCAGTCACTGGATGAATCCAAAGTCAGCTGTGTGGTAGCACTGGACATTGCTGGCGCTTTCGACCGGGTGTGGCACCAGGGCCTCTTAGCAAAACTTCAAGCACTGGGAATTGCAGGCTCTACGCTATGTCTCCTCAGTGATTACCTTCATGGTAGATCTCTAAGTGTAGTTCTCAATGGAACGGAATCAGCAAGACATCCTATTGGGGCAAGTGTTCCACAAGGAAGCGTGCTGGGTCCATTGTTATGGAATGTCTACTTCAACGACCTTCTTCATCTCATCCCAGAATCACATGCATATGCAGACGACTGTACACTGACATTCACTTATCCAAGAGAAGAAATGCCAGCTGCTCTAAGCTACATCAATCACCAGCTGAGAGCTAAATCAGCTTGGGGAAATAGATGGCAAGTAACATTTGCACCTGAGAAAACGCAAATGATGATCGTCTCTAGGCACCATGATGGTAATGCTGGTGCAGTAGTAAGGATGAATGGGAGGATGTTGGCACCTGGAGAAGAAGTTGATATCCTTGGGGTGAAATTTGACTCCAAACTAACCATGAAGAACCATGTTGTAAATCTTGCAAACAAGGCAGCCAGGAAGCTTATAGCACTTCGCCGTATCTCCCATCTGCTTGACAGTAGGGGTTGCAAGATCCTGTACGAGGCACAAGTACGCTCGCACCTTGAGTATGCTCCACTTTCTTGGTTTGCCTGCCCCCCCTCTCATCTGCGACTGCTTGACAGAGTAGAGAACAGAGCAAGACGTCTCATCTCTCGCCTGGACCCATCCTGGATAGATCTGTCATTTCAGCAGAGCGTTCAACATAGGAGGGATGTGGGTGGCCTTACTGTTATGTACAAGGCCAATATTGTCAAAATACCACACTTGGATCCACTTCGAGGACAGCGTGAAACAAGCTTTTATGCCACAAGACGGGCAGAAAGCAGCAATTTCACTCTGGCTGTACCCTTCTCCAGAACATCACTCCATCTGAGATCATACATACCCAGGATGACTCGAGTATGGAACACATTCGTACAGGATAATGATGTCAACGAGATAAAGTCAGTTGATCAAATGAAAATGCTGGCCCACAGATGGCTCCAACTTCATCCTGTTTCCTACTTGTATGTCTCATAACAATAAAAATGCTTTCAAATGAGCTGATGTAGGTAACAGCTCTTAGCTTGCCAATAAAGTTAGGAATCCTTAACCTGTAAATAGCTGTCAATAAAGCTAGGGATCCTTAACCTTGTCAAACCCTGTGAAAAAAAAAAAAAAGAGAGAGAGAGAGAGAGACCAGCACTGAAAGATGGTGAAAGAGGGGAAGGGAAGAGGAGGAGGGGGAGGATATAAGGGAGGGGGAGTGGCGCCATAAACCGGATATACGAGAACAAGTTAGGTCTACCGGGACTCGTCTTAATGGTGTGGGAGGGGGAGGGGGGAGCCCCCTCCCCTTCCACCTAATTTATTACCCCATTAAATCCTCACTCCTCATTTGGCGGGGAAGGAGCTGGTGTTGATACGAGGAGTGAGGAGCAGTTACTGGCCTCTCCCATCTGCCAGAAATATTTTTACTAATGTTACTCTGTCTCTTTATTGACCCCCACCCCTTGTATCTTTATTGACCCCCACCCCCTGTATCTTTATTGACCCTCACCCCCTGTATCTTTATTGACCCCCACCCCCTGTATCTTTATTGACCCTCACCCCCTGTATCTTTATTGACCCTCACCCCCTGTATCTTTATTGACCCTCACCCCCTGTATCTTTATTGACCCTCACCCCCTGTATCTTTATTGACCCTCACCCCCTGTATCTTTATTGACCCCCACCCCAGCATCTTTATTGACCCCCACCCCCTGTATCTTTATTGACCCCCACCCCCTGTATCTTTGACCCCCACCCCAGCATCTTTATTGACCCCCACCCCCTGTATCTTTATTGACCCCCACCCCTGTATCTTTATTACCCCCACCCCCTGTATCTTTGACCTCCATCCCAGTATCTTTATTGACCCCAACCCCTGTATCTTTGACCTCCACCCCAGTATCTTTATTGACCCCCACCCCCTGTATCTTTGACCTCCATTCTAGTATCTTTATTGACCCCCACCCCTTGTATCTTTGACCTCCATCCCAGTATCTTTGACCCCCACCCCCTGTATCTTTATTGACCCCCACCCCTGTATCTTTATTGGCCCCCACCCCCTGTATCTTTGACCTCCATCCCAGTATCTTTGACCCCCACCCCTGTATCTTTATTGACCCCCACCCCTT
This sequence comes from Cherax quadricarinatus, assembly GCF_038502225.1. Lineage (NCBI taxonomy): Eukaryota > Metazoa > Arthropoda > Malacostraca > Decapoda > Parastacidae > Cherax > Cherax quadricarinatus. The sequence continues at coordinate 12,046,337 of NC_091351.1, forward strand.
GTATCTTTGACCTCCATCCCAGTATCTTTGACCCCCACCCCCTGTATCTTTATTGACCCCCACCCCTGTATCTTTATTGGCCCCCACCCCTGTATCTTTGACCTCCACCCCTGTGTCTTTATTGACCCCCACCCCTGTAACTTTGACCTCCACCCCTGTATCTTTATTGACCCCCACCCATGTATCTTTATTGACCCTCACCCCATGTATTTTTGACCTCCACCCCTGTGTCTTTATTGACCCCACCCCTGAGTCTCTATTGATCCACTCCCTGTATCTTTAACCCCCACCCCTGAGTCTTTGACCCCCACCATTGTATCTTTATTGATCATTTCCCCCTGTGTCTTAATTGACCCCCTCCCTGTGTCTTTATTGGCCCCCTCCCTGTGTCTTTGACCTCCTCCCTGTGTCTTTATTGACCCCCTCCATGTGTCTTTATTGACCCCCCCCTGTGTCTTTGACCCCCTCCCTGTGTCTTTATTGACCCCCTCCCTGTGTCTTTATTGACCCTCTCCCTGTGTCTTTATTGACCCCCTCCCTGTGTCTTTATTGACCCCCCTCCCTGTGTTTTTATTGACCTCCCTCCCTGTGTCTTTATTTATCCCCTTCTTGTGTCTTTATTGACCCCCTCCCAGTGTCTATATTGATCCCCCTTTCTGTGTTTTTATTGATCCTCCTTCCTGTGTCTTTATTGAGCACCTTCCCGTGTCTTTATTGACCCCCTCCCTGTGTCTTTATTGATCCCCCTTGTGTCTTTGTTGACCCCCTCCCTGTGTCTTTATTGATCCCCCTTCTTGTGTCTTTATTGGCCCCCTCCGTGTCTTTATTGATCCCCCTTCCTGTGTCTTTGACCTCCCTGTGTCTTTATTGACTCCCTCCCTGTGTCTTTATTGATCCCACTTCCTGTATCTTTGACCCCCTCCCTGTCTTTATTGATCCCCTCCTTGTGTCTTTATTGATCCCCTTCCTATGTCTTTATTGACCCCATCCCTGTCTTTATTGATCCCCTCCCTGTGTCTTTATTGATCCCCTCCCTGTCTATTGACCCCCCTACCTGTGTCTTTATTGATCCCATCCCTGTGTCTTTATTGATCTCCACCCTGTGTCTTTATTGATCCCCTCCCTGTGTCTTTATTGATCCCCTCCCTGTATCTTTATTGATCCCCTCCCTGTCTATTGACCCCCCTACCTGTGTCTTTATTGATCCCATCCCTGTGTCTTTATTGATCTCATCCCTGTGTCTTTATTGATCCCATCCCTGTATCTTTATTGATCCTCTCCCTGTGTCTTTATTGGTCCCCTCCCTGTGTCTTTATTGATCCCCTGTGTCTTTATTGATCCCCTCCCTGTGTCTTGATTGACCCCCTCCCTGTGTCTTTATTGATCCCCTGTGTCTTTATTGACCCCCTCCCTGTGTCTTGATTGACCCCCTCCCTGTGTCTTGATTGACCCCCTCCTTGTGTCTTTATTGACCCCCTCCCTGTGTCTTTATTGATCCCCCTTCCTGTCTTTATTGATCCCCTCCCTGTGTCTTGATTGACCCCCTCCCTGTGTCTTGATTGACCCCCTCCTTGTGTCTTTATTGACCCCCTCCCTGTGTCTTTATTGACCCCCTCCCTGTGTCTTTATTGATCCCCCTTGTGTCTTTTTTGGCCCCTCCCTGTGTCTTTATTGATCCCTCTTCCTGTGTCTTTGACCCCCTTCCTGTGTCTTTATTGACCCCCTCCCTGTGTCTTTACTGATCCCCTTTGTGTCTTTATTGACCTCCTCCCTGTCTTTATTGATCCCCCTTACTGTGTCTTTGACCCCCTTCCTGTGTCTTTATTGATCCCCTCCCTGTGTCTATATTGACCCCCTCCCTGTCTCTTTATTGACCCCCTCTCTGTCTTTATTGTTCCCCCTTCTTGTGTCTTTATTGACCCCATCCCTGTGTCTTTATTGATCCCCTCCCTGTGTCTTTATTGATCATCTCCCTGTGTCTTTATTGACCCCCCTCCCTGTGTCTTTATTGACCCCCTCCCTGTGTCTTTATTGATCCCTTCCCTATGTCTATTGACCCCCTCCCTGTGTCTTTATTGATCCCCTCCCGGTGTCTATTGATCTCCTCCCGGTGTCTATTGATCCCCTCCCTGTGTATTGATCCCCTCCCTATGTTTTTATTGACCCCTCCCTGTGTCTTTATTGATCCCCTATGTCTTTATTGACCCCCTCCTGTATCTTTATTGATCCCCTCCCTGAGTATTGATCCCCTCCCTGTGTCTTTATTGATCCCCTCCCTGTGTATTGATCCCCTCCCTATATCTTTATTGATCCCCTCCCCGTATCTTTATTGAACCCCTCCCTGTGTCTTTATTGATCCCTTCCCTGTGTCTTTATTGATCCCCTATGTCTTTATTGATCCCCTATGTTTTATTGATCTCCTCCCTGTATCCTTATTGATCCCCTCCCAGTATCTTTATTGATCCCCTCCCTGTGTCTATTGCCCCCATTCCTGTGTCTTTATTGATCCCGCTTCCTGTGTCTTTATTGATCCCGCTTCCTGTGTCTTTATTGACCCCCTCCCTGTCTCTTTATTGATCACCCTCCCTGTGTCTTTGACCCCCTATCTGTGCATTTATTTATCCATTCCCTGTGTCTTTATTGATCCCCTCCCTATGTTTTTATTGACCCCCCTCCCTGTGTCTTTATTGATCCCCTCCCAGTCTCTTTATTGATCCCCGTCCTTGTGTCTTTATTGATCCCCCTCCCTGTGTCTTTATTGATCCCCTCCCAGTCTCTTTATTGATCCCCCTCCTTGTGTCTTTATTGATCCCCCTTCCTGTGTCTTTATTGACCCCCCTCCCTGTGTCTTTGACCCCCTACCTGTGTGTTTATTGATCCCCTCCCTGTGTGTTTATTGATCCCCTCCCTATGTTTTTATTGACCCCCCTCCCTGTGTCTTTATTGATCCCCTCCCTGTATCTTTATTGACCCCCTACCTGTGTCTTTATTGATCCCCTCCCTGTGTCTTTATTGATTCCCTCCCTGTGTCTTTATTGATCCCCTCCCTGTGTCTTTATTGATCCCCTCCCTGTGTCTTTATTGATCCCCTCCCTGTGTCTTTATTGATCCCCTCCCAATGTTTTTATTGATCCCCCTCCCTGTGTCTTTATTGACCCCCCTCCCTGTGTCTTTGACCCCCTACCTGTGTGTTTATTGATCCCCTCCCTGTGTGTTTATTGATCCCCTCCCTATGTTTTTATTGACCCCCCTCCCTGTGTCTTTATTGATCCCCTCCCAGTCTCTTTATTGATCCCCCTCCTTGTGTCTTTATTAATCCCCCTCCCTGTGTCTTTATTGATCCCCTCCCTGTGTCTTTATTGATCCCCTCCCTGTGTCTTTTCTAATCTGTCTATGCACTGTTTCATTACCTGTCTACCCCGACATTTTCTTACCATACAGACGCCTTCATCAAGTCAGTGAACACCATCAACTCTGTCTTGTTGAGTCCGAACAAGACCATTCCATTGTGTCTGTCTGACGTATCTGATATTGCTGACGTCTCTGATATTGCTGACATCTCTGATATTACTGACGTCTCTGATATTGCTGACGTCTCTCAATTGCTGATGTCTTGGACGTTTCGCCCACATTGACAGTCTGGCTGATTCCTCTGTGAGAGATGAGTCTCTCTCTCACAAGATTATCACCAGCAAACAAGAGCAACTAACAAGAGCAACTAACAACAGCGACTAACAACAGCGACTAACAACAGCGACTAACAACAGCAACTAACAACAGCAACTAACAGCAACTAACAACAGCAACTAACAACAGCAACTAACAACAGCAACTAACAACAGCAACTAACAACAGCGACTAACAACAGCAGCTAACAACAGCAACTAACAACAGCAACTAACAACAGCAACTAACAACAGCGACTAACAACAGCAACTAACAACAGCAACTAACAACAGCAACTAACAACAGCAACTAACAACAGCAACTAACAACAGCAACTAACAACAGCAACTAACAACAGCAACTAACAACAGCAACTAACAACAGCAACAACAGCAACAACAGCAACTAACAACAGCAACTAACAACAGCAACTAACAACAGCAGCTAACAACAGCAGCTAACGACAGCAGCTAACAACAGCAGCTAACAACAGCAGCTAACAAGAGCAAACAGCCTCTTACACTTCACTCCCCAGTTTCATTTTCCTCCCTTTGTCTCTCTCTCTCTCTCTCTCTCTCTCTCTCTCTCTCTCTCTCCCCCTGGCGAGAGACTAGGACGTGATTACCAGACGGAGGATCGAGCCTTCATCATGCGCCGAATAGCCCCCACACGGGTTTAGCGCTTTCCAATTTATTTAATAACTTCCCCCTTCGCCAGAGCTGGCATTGAATGACCTACACGGGTTTGAAGCCTTCAGATGCAATAATTCTTCTAAGATGCGTTAAATAAGCCATGCGAATTTAGAGCTTCCCATGCCAATAACTATTTACTGGCTTATATCAGTGAATAACTATTCCTCATCTGACTTAATACAAACAAAAGCCTTGCTTCTTTCTGCAGTATACAAAACACAGTTTACTTTAATAAAATATTAAGACAAAGGGCAGCCACTTTCGTGCGGTGTATTTCTCACCTGAATTTATTGATGGCCACTTCACCCAGTTCGTAGAACTTGATTTCTTCCGCGAAAACATCGAGAGGAACATTGACAGGTCTTCTGAGTCGACCTCCGCTCTGGTAGTAGTACAGGATGGCGTCGAAGCTCGGCCGGTTGCGGTCGAAGAAGTACTCATTTCTCAGCGGGTCGAAGTACCGGATGCGTCGAGCAGGGTCTCCCAGTAGCGTGTCCGGGAACTGGTTCAGCGTCCGTAGTTGAGTCTCGAACCGGAGACCACTTATCTGGAGAGGAGAGAAGCGGGTGAGTGTGTACCGGGAAGAATGTGTGTGTGGGGGGGGGGAGGGGGGGGATAGGCATGATTTGAGGTCTGATTAGTTAGGTTAAATTGTGTAGAATGAATTAGAATGTAATTTTCTGGGTTGTATTGGGTGTCATTGTGTTGGTATATGGAGGGGTGGTGAAGGTTGTTGTGGGCTTGGAGTGGGTTGGTATAAGGTGGGGTGGTGAAGGTTGTTGTGGGCTTGGAGTGGGTTGGTATAGGGTGGGGTGGTGAAGGTTGTTGTGGGCTTGGAGTGGGTTGGTATAGGGATGGGTGGTGAAGGTTGTGGGCTTGGAGTGGGTTGGTATAGGGTGGGGTGGTGAAGGTTGTTGTGGGCTTGGAGTGGGTTGGTATAGGGAGGGGTGGTGAAGGTTGTTGTGGGCTTGGAGTGGGTTGGTATAGGGAGGGGTGGTGAAGGTTGTTGTGGGCTTGGAGTGGGTTGGTATAGGGAGGGGTGGTGAAGGTTGTTGTGGGCTTGGAGTGGGTTGGTATAGGGAGGGGTGGTGAAGGTTGTGGGCTTGGAGTGGGTTGGTATAGTGAGGGGTGGTGAAGGTTGTGGGCTTGGAGTGGGTTTGCATAGGGAGGGGTGGTAAAGGTTGTGGGCTTGGAGTGGGTTGGTATAGGGAGGGGTGGTGAAGGTTGTGGGCTTGGAGTGGGTTGGTATAGTGAGGGGTGGTGAAGGTTGTGGGCTTGGAGTGGGTTTGCATAGGGAGGGGTGGTAAAGGTTGTGGGCTTGGAGTGGGTTGGTATAGGGTGGTGTGGTGAAGGTTGTGGGCTTGGAGTGGGTTGGTATAGGGAGGGGTGGTAAAGGTTGTGGGCTTGTAGTGGGTTGGTATAGGGAGGGGTGGTGAAGGTTGTGGGCTTGGAGTGGGTTGGTATAGGGAGGGGTGGTAAAGGTTGTGGGCTTGTAGTGGGTTGGTATAGGGAGGGGTGGTGAAGGTTGTGGGCTTGGAGTGGGTTGGTATAGGGTGGTGTGGTGAAGGTTGTTCTGGGCTTGGAGTGGGTTGGGATGATATGGGTTGTTGAAGATTGTGAATTTTAGTGGGTTAATGTGGGTGGACTGTGAAAGGTTACAGTGGGTTAGAATGGGCTTGTAGAAATACCAATTTTAAGCTCTAAAAAATATCTATCTCCAGTCCAGCTATATTGGTAAAATTTATTCAAGAAAATTATAGCACATTCATCACCACAACTGAAGTGTGGTGGAGGCAGGTGCACTCCACCACAATACAAGGAGGTTATCTGTCCTCCACTTTACTTCCTGACATCCTCAGTACTTCCTGACATCCTCAGTACTTCCTGACATCCTCAGTACTTCCTGACATCCTCAGTACTTCCTGACATCCTCCGTACTTCCTGACATCCTTAGATCTAAGCCGAGTATGTAAAACTTGCGATTTTGGCTTAAATAGCAACATTGTCCTTGGAAATTTGTGTATGCAATAATTTCGCAAAAATCATTCTGAATCTAAAAAAAAATGCTTCACTGTGTTTGTTTATTTTTAAATTATTGTAAACTTGTATAAAATATATTTAGTTGGATTAGGATAAATTAAATTGTGCTTATTATAATAAGTTTAGGTAAGTTTTCTAAGGTTCTTTTGGTACAAAATTATTAATTTTTACATAAACATATATAAAAAAATATATCTTTAAACGTATAAAAGAAAATTTTAGAAAGGACTTAATTTTAAAGGAGTTCTTGCTAATTGACCAGTTTTACCTATTCGGCACGATATTATATATGCGAGACAAGCCACGGGGGTGGAAAGCTTTAGCTCAAGTACTTTCACACTTCAGTGCTTCATCAGGAGCTGTGCAATGTTACAAGGACGGCAACAGGAGAAATAGGGAAAGTTTTTCAGAGTATGGTAGCGTGGTGGCACCAGCCAATATATGACTGAGGGGAGAGAAGCCCAGTCCATCGCGATGACAGAAAATTCAAATTTACAGTATATAGGAAGACCACCAATGTGTCGTCATACATTATTAAAATCATGAATCTAGGACTAACAGGAGTGTTTTCCTTACAATGTTCCTGAGAACTTTGCATATCTGCAGTCCTGAGTATTTAGAAGATGAAATCAACAAGATATTTAAGAAAGCCACAAAACTGAGACCCCAGGGAT
>NC_091351.1:12058408-12070908 GCF_038502225.1 Cherax quadricarinatus
CGCTATGTGTACCCCTAACAACAATATTCAATACATCTATTGAAACAGGGAGATTACCTGAGGTATGGAAAACAGCAAATGTAGTCTCAGTTTTTAAAAAAGGAGACAGACAAGAAGCACTAAACTATAGACCAGTGTCACTGACGTGTATACGTAGTATGCAAAGTCATGGAGATTATCAGAAGAGTGGTGGAACACCTAGAAAGAAATGAGTTTATCAACAAGAGCCAACATTGTTTCAGGGATGGGAAATCCTGTGTCATAAATCTACTGGAGTTCTATGGCAGGGTGACAGCAGTAAGACAAGAGATGGGTGGGTAGATTGCATTTTCTTGGACTGTAAGAAGGCGTTTGACACAGTTCCACACAAGAGATTAGTGCAAAAACTGGAGGACCAGGGAGGAATAACAGGGAAGGCACTGCAATGGATCAGGGAATACCTGTCAGGAAGACAGCAGCGAGTCATGGTATACTGCGAGGTGTCAGAATGGTCGCCTGTGACGAGTGGGGTTCCAAAGGAGTCAGTCCTAGACCGGTGCTGTTTCTGGTATTTGTGAACATGACTGAAGAAATAGACTCCGAAGTGTCCCTCCTTGCAGATGATGTGATGATGAAAAGAATTCAATCGGACGACAACAAGGCAGAACTAGAAAAGGATCTAGACAGGTTGCAGGCCTGGTCCAGCAACTGGTTCCCGGAGTTCAACCCCACCAAGTGCAAAGTCATGAAGATTGAGGAAGGGCAAAGAAGACCGCAGACGGAGTACAGTCTAGGGGGCCAGACACTACAAACCTCACTCAAGGAAAATGATCTTGGGGTAAGTATAGCACCGGGCACATCTCCTGAGGCGCACATCAACCAAATAACTGCTGCAGCATATGGGCGCCTAGCAAACCTCAGAACAGCATTCCGACATCATAATAATTAATCGTTCAGGATGTTGTACACCGTGTACGTTGGGCCTATATTGAAGTATGCGGCACCAGTTTGGAACCCACACCTAGCCAAGCACGTAAGGAATCTAGAGAAAGTGCAAAAGTTTGCAACAAGACTAATCCCGGAGCTAAGGGGCATGTCCTACGAGGAGAGGTTAAGGGAAATAGACCTGACGACACTGGAGGACAGGAGATATAGGGAGGATATGATAACGACATATAAAATACTGAGAGTAATCGACAAGGTGGACAGAGACAGGATGTTCCAGAGATGGGACACAGCAATAAGGGGTCACAGTTGGAAGTTGAAGACTCAAAGGAATCACAGGGATGTTAGGAAGTATTTCTTCAGTCACAAAGTTGTCAGAAAGTGGAATAGTCTGGAAAGTGATGTCGTGGAGGCAGGATCCATACATGGCTTTAAGAAGAGGTATGATAAAGCTCATGGAACAGGAAGAGTGACCTAGTAGCGACCAGTGAAAAGGCGGGGTCAGGAGCTATGACTCGGCCACTGCAACCACACGTAGGTGAGTACAACTAGGCGAGTACACACACGAACACGCAGACAGACAGACACACATAATATTAACACTAATGCTGAGAAAGGATTTTTCTCTGAACCACAGACTAACTCTTCCCAAGTTGCACACTTCAGCACTTGCTCTTTGAAACTATACTCAACAATGTACTCGATAAGGAAAAAACTGTCAGAGAACCGGATTTCCATTGAAAAAAATCGTAATGTGGTAAAGACTATGGAAAGTGTGTTTATTAGTTGGGTGTTAAGGTTAAATGAAGAATGTTATTATAAGGGTTATGTGAGGAGTGTTACGGTTATGCCTTAATGGTGCCATAATGGCGCCTTGATGGCACCATAATGGTGCCATGACGGTACACTGGTAATACCATGATAGTGCTGTGATGGTGACTTTATTTTAAAGTCTATACGATACACTGACATCAAGAACAACCTCATTAATCAAAGTTTGGAATTTGTATTAACTGGAAAAAAATCTATGTCAAACATAGGAATAAAAACTTTACGACAATTCCTTACTCAAAATCAAAGTCGCGTACACAAGAGCCTCGACAATTTCTGAACAATACTCTCGCAAAATAAAAAAAATCCTTTAAAGGTTTCCAGAGGCACAAATAGGCTTTAATGTTTGTTTCTGAACGTAAAATAATAATAATAATAAATAATCAAATGTGAACAAATAAAACAACAGTAACGTTACCTTTAATATTCCTTGTGTTTACATGTCAACAAACACACATACTCGTATGTCAGCATGATAATAAAGACACTTGGGAAGTATCTAAGTCCGTATTAAGGACACATGACAACACGCTGGATAGGAAGCAGCTTATTTCAAGATTATGTGTCCAGGAAGACCTCTCACACCTCTCTCTCTCTCTCTCTCACACACACACACACACACACACACACACACACACACACACACACACACACACACACTCTTGGAGTCCCCCACCCACATACTCTCTCTTTGAGAGACTCTCCCAACAATCAACAGTCTAAGAGATACTCGACTGAACAATCAGATTACCAGATTAGATTCTCGAGTGTCTGCTCGCTCCCAAGTGCCGTCAAAGAATCCCAATTTATCTTTTAGGATGTTTCAGAGGGTACTTCAGCTGGTCTTGGAGTGCACTTGCCCGAGTGACACTCCAGTGCACTTGCCCAAGTGACACTCCAGACGTCCCCGTCAAAAATATCGTCCAGAAGTCTGTCTACTTCCAGAAATGTCGTCCCAGGGGCTAACCTCTCAAAAAAGTTACTTCGGGCTGGATATCAAGGCGTCCTGGATATCATCCTGGAAGAGGTTGATTTTTAAGAGTACCGTCCTGAAGGAGGTTGATTTTCACGAGTATCATCCTGGAAGAGGTTGATTTTCACGAGTATTGTCCTGGAAAAAGTTGATTTTCAAGAATATCATCCTGGAAAAAGACTGATTCTTACGAGTATCGTCCTGGAAGAGGATTATTTCCACGAGTATCGTACTGGAAGAAGTTGATTTTTACAAGTATCGTCATGAAAAACGTTGACGTTCGCAAGTATCGCCATGAAAGTATTACTGAAAGTGTTACCAAGACGAGAAGACTTTAGTGTTGTACCAAGACTCGCCTCAGAAAAACCGCTTGACCTTTCCACAGTATTAAAAGAAGTGTTTATTTTATGTGTTCTAATATACCCCCTTCCCCGCCACACAAATACTTCTAACTATATACTCGTCTCTGTATGTCCATAGCAATTTTATTTACAGATTCTCGACTTTCTTTTTGGAGGGGGGAAAATTACCTATCATAGTTTTGGTTGTTCCATACCCGTCCTATTTCCAGTTCCATTCCTATCCCATTCTCGTCCCATTCTAGTTCCATTCTCGTCCCATTCCCTGGCTCAGAATCAGACTGCTGTGGCTACTGCTAAGACAAGTATTTGTCTCACACGAGACATGAGTATTTTTCCTGTCGATCCAATTCAATCAAGAGAAATATACCTGCTCGCTGGAACGATATATATCCACGTATTTCAAGGATATTCAGTATATCCAAATGTTGCGAGGATATATACTCAAATGTTGCAAGGATAACGTTGGCTCTTTCTCCATTCCCTTCTTCCACACACACACACACACACACACACACACACACACACTCACACACTATACCTTTATTTTTACAAAATTTATTTTCACTGTTTCAGCCTTAATAGCTATTCGTGAAGTGTGTTGCTGTTTGGTGGTGTATGTTGCAGGCTGTGTGGGGTGTCACAGCTGTGGTGTGTTGCTGTTTGGTGGTGTATGTTGCAGGCTGTGTGGGGGTCACAGCTGTGGTGTGTTGCTGTTTGGTGGTGTATGTTGCAGGCTGTGTGGGGGTCACAGCTGTGGTGTGTTGCTGTGTGGTGGTGTATGTTGCAGGCTGTGTGGGGTGTCACAGCTGTGGTGTGTTGCTGTTTGGTGGTGTATGTTGCAGGCTGTGTGGGGGTCACAGCTGTGGTGTGTTGCTGTTTGGTGGTGTATGTTGCAGGCTGTGTGGGGTGTCACAGCTGTGGTGTGTTGCTGTTTGGTGGTGTATGTTGCAGGCTGTGTGGGGGTCACAGCTGTGGTGTGTTGCTGTTTGGTGGTGTATGTTGCAGGCTGTGTGGGGTGTCACAGCTGTGGTGTGTTGCTGTTTGGTGGTGTATGTTGCAGGCTGTGTGGGGTGTCACAGCTGTGGTGTGTTGCTGTTTGGTGTATGTTGCAGGCTGTGTGGGGTGTCACAGCTGTGGTGTGTTGCTGTTTGGTGGTGTATGTTGCAGGCTGTGTGGGGGGTCACAGCTGTGGTGTGTTGCTGTTTGGTGGTGTATGTTGCAGGCTGTGTGGGGGTCACAGCTGTGGTGTGTTGCTGTTTGGTGGTGTATGTTGCAGGCTGTGTGGGGGGTCACAGCTGTGGTGTGTTGCTGTTTGGTGGTGTATGTTGCAGGCTGTGTGGGGGTCACAGCTGTGGTGTGTTGCTGTTTGGCGGTGTATGTTGCAGGCTGTGTGGGGGGTCACAGCTGTGGTGTGTTGCTGTTTGGTGGTGTATGTTGCAGGCTGTGTGGGGGTCACAGCTGTGGTGTGTTGCTGTTTGGTGGTGTATGTTGCAGGCTGTGTGGGGGGTCACAGCTGTGGTGTGTTGCTGTTTGGTGGTGTATGTTGCAGGCTGTGTGGGGGTCACAGCTGTGGTGTGTTGCTGTTTGGTGGTGTATGTTGCAGGCTGTGTGGGGGGTCACAGCTGTGGTGTGTTGCTGTTTGGTGGTGTATGTTGCAGGCTGTGTGGGGGTCACAGCTGTGGTGTGTTGCTGTTTGGTGGTGTATGTTGCAGGCTGTGTGGGGGGTCACAGCTGTGGTGTGTTGCTGTTTGGTGGTGTATGTTGCAGGCTGTGTGGGGGTCACAGCTGTGGTGTGTTGCTGTTTGGTGGTGTATGTTGCAGGCTGTGTGGGGGGTCACAGCTGTGGTGTGTTGCTGTTTGGTGGTGTATGTTGCAGGCTGTGTGGGGGTCACAGCTGTGGTGTGTTGCTGTTTGGTGGTGTATGTTGCAGGCTGTGTGGGGGGTCACAGCTGTGGTGTGTTGCTGTTTGGTGGTGTATGTTGCAGGCTGTGTGGGGGTCACAGCTGTGGTGTGTTGCTGTTTGGTGGTGTATGTTGCAGGCTGTGTGGGGGGTCACAGCTGTGGTGTGTTGCTGTTTGGTGGTGTATGTTGCAGGCTGTGTGGGGGTCACAGCTGTGGTGTGTTGCTGTTTGGTGGTGTATGTTGCAGGCTGTGTGGGGGGTCACAGCTGTGGTGTGTTGCTGTTTGGTGGTGTATGTTGCAGGCTGTGTGGGGGGTCACAGCTGTGGTGTGTTGCTGTTTGGTGGTGTATGTTGCAGGCTGTGTGGGGGTCACAGCTGTGGTGTGTTGCTGTTTGGTGGTGTATGTTGCAGGCTGTGTGGGGGTCACAGCTGTGGTGTGTTGCTGTTTGGTGGTGTATGTTGCAGGCTGTGTGGGGGTCACAGCTGTGGTGTGTTGCTGTTTGGTGGTGTATGTTGCAGGCTGTGTGGGGGTCACAGCTGTGGTGTGTTGCTGTTTGGTGGTGTATGTTGCAGGCTGTGTGGGGTGTCACAGCTGTGGTGTGTTGCTGTTTGGTGGTGTATGTTGCAGGCTGTGTGGGGGTCACAGCTGTGGTGTGTTGCTGTTTGGTGGTGTATGTTGCAGGCTGTGTGGGGGTCACAGCTGTGGTGTGTTGCTGTTTGGTGGTGTATGTTGCAGGCTGTGTGGGGGTCACAGGTGTGGTGTGTTGCTGTTTGGTGGTGTATGTTGCAGGCTGTGTGGGGGTCACAGCTGTGGTGTGTTGCTGTTTGGTGGTGTATGTTGCAGGCTGTGTGGGGGTCACAGCTGTGGTGTGTTGCTGTTTGGTGGTGTATGTTGCAGGCTGTGTGGGGGTCACAGCTGTGGTGTGTTGCTGTTTGGTGGTGTATGTTGCAGGCTGTGTGGGGGGTCACAGCTGTGGTGTGTTGCTGTTTGGTGGTGTATGTTGCAGGCTGTGTGGGGGTCACAGCTGTGGTGTGTTGCTGTTTGGTGGTGTATGTTGCAGGCTGTGTGGGGGGTCACAGCTGTGGTGTGTTGCTGTTTGGTGGTGTATGTTGCAGGCTGTGTGGGGGTCACAGCTGTGGTGTGTTGCTGTTTGGTGGTGTATGTTGCAGGCTGTGTGGGGGTCACAGCTGTGGTGTGTTGCTGTTTGGTGGTGTATGTTGCAGGCTGTGTGGGGGTCACAGCTGTGGTGTGTTGCTGTTTGGTGGTGTATGTTGCAGGCTGTGTGGGGGGTCACAGCTGTGGTGTGTTGCTGTTTGGTGGTGTATGTTGCAGGCTGTGTGGGGGTCACAGCTGTGGTGTGTTGCTGTTTGGTGGTGTATGTTGCAGGCTGTGTGGGGGGTCACAGCTGTGGTGTGTTGCTGTTTGGTGGTGTATGTTGCAGGCTGTGTGGGGGTCACAGCTGCGGTGTGTTGCTGTTTGGTGGTGTATGTTGCAGGCTGTGTGGGGGGTCACAGCTGTGGTGTGTTGCTGTTTGGTGGTGTATGTTGCAGGCTGTGTGGGGGTCACAGCTGTGGTGTGTTGCTGTTTGGTGGTGTATGTTGCAGGCTGTGTGGGGGTCACAGCTGTGGTGTGTTGCTGTTTGGTGGTGTATGTTGCAGGCTGTGTGGGGGTCACAGCTGTGGTGTGTTGCTGTTTGGTGGTGTATGTTGCAGGCTGTGTGGGGGTCACAGCTGTGGTGTGTTGCTGTTTGGTGGTGTATGTTGCAGGCTGTGTGGGGGGTCACAGCTGTGGTGTGTTGCTGTTTGGTGGTGTATGTTGCAGGCTGTGTGGGGGGTCACAGCTGTGGTGTGTTGCTGTTTGGTGGTGTATGTTGCAGGCTGTGTGGGGGGTCACAGCTGTGGTGTGTTGCTGTTTGGTGGTGTATGTTGCAGGCTGTGTGGGGGTCACAGCTGTGGTGTGTTGCTGTTTGGTGGTGTATGTTGCAGGCTGTGTGGGGGTCACAGCTGTGGTGTGTTGCTGTTTGGTGGTGTATGTTGCAGGCTGTGTGGGGGTCACAGCTGTGGTGTATTGCTGTTTGGTGGTGTATGTTGCAGGCTGTGTGGGGGTCACAGCTGTGGTGTGTTGCTGTTTGGTGGTGTATGTTGCAGGCTGTGTGGGGGACACAGCTGTGGTGTGTTGCTGTTTGGTGGTGTATGTTGCAGGCTGTGTGGGGGGTCACAGCTGTGGTGTGTTGCTGTTTGGTGGTGTATGTTGCAGGCTGTGTGGGGGACACAGCTGTTGTGTGTTGCTGTTTGGTGGTGTATGTTGCAGGCTGTGTGGGGGTCACAGCTGTGGTGTGTTGCTGTTTGGTGGTGTATGTTGCAGGCTGTGTGGGGGTCACAGCTGTGGTGTGTTGCTGTTTGGTGGTGTATGTTGCAGGCTGTGTGGGGGTCACAGCTGTGGTGTGTTGCTGTTTGGTGGTGTATGTTGCAGGCTGTGTGGGGGACACAGCTGTGGTGTGTTGCTGTTTGGTGGTGTATGTTGCAGGCTGTGTGGGGGTCACAGCTGTGGTGTGTTGCTGTTTGGTGGTGTATGTTGCAGGCTGTGTGGGGGACACAGCTGTGGTGTGTTGCTGTTTGGTGGTGTATGTTGCAGGCTGTGTGGGGGTCACATCTGTGGTGTGTTGCTGTTTGGTGGTGTATGTTGCAGGCTGTGAGGGGGTCACATCTGTGGTGTGTTGCTGTTTGGTGGTGTATGTTGCAGGCTGTGAGGGGGTCACATCTGTGGTGTGTTGCTGTTTGGTGGTGTATGTTGCAGGCTGTGAGGGGGTCACATCTGTGGTGTGTTGCTGTTTGGTGGTGTATGTTGCAGGCTGTGTGGGGGTCACAGCTGTGGTGTGTTGCTGTTTGGTGGTGTATGTTGCAGGCTGTGTGGGGGGTCACAGCTGTGGTGTGTTGCTGTTTGGTGGTGTATGTTGCAGGCTGTGTGGGGGGTCACAGCTGTGGTGTGTTGCTGTTTGGTGGTGTATGTTGCAGGCTGTGTGGGGGACACAGCTGTGGTGTGTTGCTGTTTGGTGGTGTATGTTGCAGGCTGTGTGGGGGGTCACAGCTGTGGTGTGTTGCTGTTTGGTGGTGTATGTTGCAGGCTGTGAGGGGGTCACATCTGTGGTGTGTTGCTGTGACCCTTCACAGCTGTACCAACACTCACCGACAATATTACGGTGAGTTACTGTAAATACTTCGTAACTCGCCGCTTCTCTCACCCACCCACCCAAACCCACCCATTCAAACCCAACCATCCACTCACCCACCCAAACCCACCCACCCATCCAAACTCACCCATTCAAACCCAACTATCCACCCACGTACCCAAACCCACCCATTCAAACCCAACCATCCACCCACCCACCCATTCAAACTCAACCAATCAACCACCCATCCACCCAAACCCATCCATTCAAACCCAACCATCCACCCACCCAAACCCACCCATTCACTTAGTTTCAATATATCATGGAATTACCCAGATAACTGCAATCAAATCTATGTCCCAGATTTTCGCTTGGCCGACTTCATGGGACTGAAAAATTACCTGGGTGGGCTAAATTGGGATGTCCTGACTATGGGTCAGGTAGGTGATCTTGGTTGCCAATATGACGTTTTTCAGAGCATAGTTCTAGCTGCCGAGACAACTTTTGTTCCGAGTAGGGAAATTAGATCTAACAAAAATGATCCCAAATGGATGAACAATAGACTAAAACATCTCATTGGTCAAAAGAGGCATATATAGGCGTATCAAAAGAGGGGATGGGCAGTTAAGAAATCAATATATTCAAATACAAAGAGAAATAAAGAAAGGAATAAGAAAAACAAAAAGGGATTATGAGGCTAAGGTCGCAAGGGATTCAAAGATTAACCCAAAAGGGTTCTTTCAGGTATACAGAAGTAAGATTACAGACAAGATAGGCCCACTTAAGAGTAACTCTGGTCAGATCACTGACAGTGATAGGGATATGTGTGAAATTCTAAATACCTACTTCCTCTCAGTTTTCACCCAGGAAAATACTAGCGATATTCCTGAAATAATAGATTATGTAGAACAGGATGATAAACTATGCACGATTGCGGTAACTAGTGACATGGTCCTCAGACAAATAGAGAAACTGAAACCTAACAAATCCCCAGGTCCTGGGGATTTGTTAGGTTTGCAAGGGTGTTAAAGGAATGTAAAGAGGAACTTAGCATATCTTTGGCTAATCTTTTTAACATATCACTACAAACTGGCATAGTGCCTGATAAGTGGAAAATGGCAAATGTAATACCTATTTACAAGGCAGGTGACTCTAGGCCAATAAGCCTTACCTCCATAGTGGGAAAATTTATGGAATCAATAATTGCCGAAGCAATTCGTAGCCATCTTGATAGGCACAGATTGATTAATGAATCTCAACACGGTTTTACAAAGGGGCGTTCCTGTCTTACGAATTCACTAACATTATTCACTAAGGTGTTTGAGGAGGTAGATCATGGTAATGAATATGATATTGTGTATACGGACTTCAGTAAGGCTTTCGATAGAGTTCCACACCAGAGGCTATTGAGGAAACTTAAGGAACACGGAATAGGAGGAGAAATTTTTTCATGTGTAGAGGCATGGCTGACAAATAGGCAGCAGAGAGTTAACATAAATGGGGAGAAATCAGAATAGGGGCACGTCACAAGCGGTGTTCCTCAGGGGTCAGTGTTGGGCCCGTTGTTATTCACAATTTACATAAACGACATAGAAGAGGGAATAAATAGCGACATAAGCAAATTTGCTGATGACACCAAAATAGGCCATCCAATTCATTCTAATGAGGACACTAGAGCACTCCAGGATGATTTGAATAGACTGATGCAATGGTCGGAGAAGTGGCAGATGCAGTTTAATATTGGCAAATGCAAAGTTCTAAATGTTGGACAGGTAAATAACCATGCCACATATAAACTAAATAATGTAGATCTTAATACTACCGATTGCGAAAAGGATTTAGGAGTTCTGGTTAGCAGTAATCTAAAACCAAGACAACAGTGCATTAGTGTTCGCAATAAAGCTAGCAGAATCCTTGGCTTCATATCTAGAAGTATAAATAATAGAAGTCTTCAGGTTGTTCTTCAACTCTATATATCCTTGGTTAGGCCTCATTTAGACTATGCTGCTCAGTTCTGGTCACCGTATTACAGAATGGATATAAATGCTCTGGAAAACGTACTGAGGAGGATGACAAAGATGATCCCATGTATCAGAAATCTTCCCTATGAGGATAGACTGAGGGCCCTGAATCTGCGCTCTCTAGAAAGGCGTAGAATTAAGGAAGATATGATCGAGGTGTATAAATGGAAAACAGGAATAAATAAAGGGGATGTAAATAGCGTGCTGAAAATTTCCAGCCAAGACAGGACTCGCAGCAATGGTTTCAAGTTGGAAAAATTCAGATTCAGGAAGAATATAGGAAAGCACTGGTTTGGTAATTGAGTTGTGGATGAGTGGAACAAACTCCCGAGTACAGTTATTCAGGCTAAAACGTTGTGTAGTTTTAAAAATAGGTTAGATAAATACATGAGTGGGTGTGGGTGGGGTTGAGTTGGACCTGACTAGCTTGTGCTGCTGGGACTGGTGCCGTGCTCCATCCTTGAGTGGAGGTAACCAGACTGGGTGAGTCATTGGGCTAATCCGGAGGGTGGGGTCATTGGGCTTATCCGGGGGGGGGGGGGACATGGACCGGCTCCGCATGGGTCAGTAGGCCTGTTGCAGTGTTCCTTCTGTCTTATGTTCTTACTCAAACCCAACCATCCACCCACCCAATCGCCCCCCCTAAACCCACCCATTCAAAATCAATCAGGAGGCCTGGTCACAGACCGGGCAGCGGGGGCGTTGACCCCCGGAACTCTCTCCAGGTAAACTCCAGGTGAACAATCACCCACCCAAACCCACCCATTCAAACCCAACCATCCACTTACCCAATCACTCACCCATTCAAACCCAACCATCTACCCACCCAATTACCCACCCACCCAAACCCACCCATTTATACCCAACCATCCACTCAAACCCACCCATTCAACCCCAACCATCCACCCACCCAAACCCACCCATTCAACCCCAACCATCCACCCACCGAATCACCCCCCGAAACCCACCCATTCAAACCCAACCATCCACCTACCCAAACCCACCCATTCAAACCCACCCATCCACCCACCCAAACCCACCCATTCAAACCCAACCATCCACCCAATCACTCACCCATTCAAACCCAACCATCCACCCACCCAAACCCACCCATTCAAACCCAACCATCCACCCACCCAATCACTCACCCATTCAAACCCAACCATCCACCTACCCAAACCCACCCATTCAAACCCAACCATCCACCCACCCAAACCCACCCATTCAAACCCAACCATCTACCCACCCAATCACTCATCCATTCAAACCCAACCATCCACCCACCCAAACCCACCCATTCAAACCCAACCATCCACCCACCCAAACCCACTCATTCAAACCCTACCATCCACCCACCCAATCCCACCCATTCAAACCCACCCAATCCCACCCATTCAAACCCAACCAATAACCCTCCCACCCGAACCCACCCATTCAAACCCAACCATCCACCCACCCAATTACACCCAACCATCCACCCACCCAATCACCCCCACCCCTCAAACCCACCCATTCAAACCCAACCATCCACCCACCTAATCACACCCAACCATCCATCCACCCAATCACCCCACCACCCAAACCCACCCATTCAAACCCAACCATCCACCCACCCAATCACACCCAACCATCCACCCACCCAATTACACCCAACCATCCACCCCCCCAATAACCCCCACCCCCCAAACCCACCCATTCAAACCCAACCATCCACCCACCTAATCACACCCAACCATCCATCCACCCAATCACCCCCCCCCCCAAACCCACCCAGTCCAACCCAAACATCCACCCACCCAATCACACCCAACCATCCACCCACCCACTCACTCGCCTACTTACACAAAGTCAGTTGGTGTTCATCCTGGTGATATAATCACTGCCTCCAGGTGTAACTACCTGTGTTGACTTAGTTACATCACCACAACGTAGGTTGTAAAGCCTATATAGGCCGTACCAGAGTCATTAAAGCGGCAATTAGCATATGCAAAAGAATAAAAAAATCTTTTAACACCTAATATAATAAATCAAGGTATATTCCCAGTCTCAGTGCATATACACAGATATACTGGTCTTGGTGCATATACATATAGATATACACACTTCTTGGTGTATATATATTTGATCTTATCTTTTAACTAGGTCTCTTTCTTCTAGAAATTACTAGACTGTTAAAATGGATTTCTGGCGAGATAAAAATTCGATGTATATACGCAGATACACATACCCCCTGATGTATGTTTCCTGAGATATACATTCCTCTTGATGTATATACACTGATATGCACGCATGTTGATGTATATGTAACGAGGGATCCA
>NC_091351.1:12075908-12088408 GCF_038502225.1 Cherax quadricarinatus
GTGAGGATGCCAACCTTCACAATGACTTCCTCCACCTCCACCACCACCACCACCACAAATAGCAACCATCACAACCAACCATACCAGCCTCATCCACCACAACCAATCATCCTCAATCACCACCAACCAGCAATCCCCATCATCAACCGCCATCACCACCAATCATTACTATCACCTCTACCAACCACCACCATAATTATTACCATCAATCACCACCATTACCACCAATCACCAATACCAACCACCACAATAACCAGCACCACCAACCACCATCACCACAACTCAGTAATCAAGGGGAGTAAAGCATAAGAAAAGGAGTTCGTTACTTCAAAACTAAGGTACTGTTCCGTCCTTATCTCCAGATGAAGGGTAAGAGATAACTCCCTCTTCCACCACCCCACTCTCCCTTCTCGGGGTGGGTGGGTGGCACGGTCGAGTCTGCAACGTTATCAACTTCAGACTCTGCCTTACCACTGCTAGATCAATAGGGCGGCAAACACCGTATCTTACGCGGCCCACCCAACTTACAACTCTTCCACTCAACCTACATCCGGCCCACCCAACCTACATCTGACCAGACAACCTACATCTGACCAGACAACCTACATCTGACCAGACAACCTACATCTGACCAGACAACCTACATCTTGTGATGTACGGTGCTAGTGTCTCCTCCTCCTCGTGTAGGTTAGCCAGGACGGCACTGAGAGGTTGTGCCTTAACCATCCCGAAGGTTTGCCTGTATACAGTCACTGAACGAACAGCAGTTGAAACTGGTGAAGAGTTCGCTAATGTCGACGAAATTCTTAGCTGGGAGAGGAAGATCCAGGTCGATAATGTCCTGGTGGAAGATAGTGATGTTTTGTGTACTAACATCTCTCACAAACAAAGATATGATGTTGAAAATGGTAAAGAAAATACCGACAAGTTGATGATTAAAACACGTGTGCAAGATTTGGTATCTTTTTTGATGAAAAATTGGGCCTACACAGCAGGCTTCTTCAGTCAAATACGGAGGCAGCAGGTGTAGTAGTGAAATG
Source organism: Cherax quadricarinatus (assembly GCF_038502225.1). NCBI lineage: Eukaryota > Metazoa > Arthropoda > Malacostraca > Decapoda > Parastacidae > Cherax > Cherax quadricarinatus. Next base: position 12,076,949 of record NC_091351.1, read on the forward strand.
AAGATATAAGTAACCAGTCCATCAACCTTGGAGAAATAGTAATTGAGGTGGTCAGTCCCTCAGCCTGGAAAGGAGTTCAGTTCCATGGTCTGGAACGATGTGAAGCTGAAGCATGAGAACTGTGTCTTAAATACTGTTGAAGGTGAGATGGAAGATCTCTCCGAAGTGGAAAATCTCACCTCACTATCGACAGTATTTAAGATTATTCTCATGCTTCAGCTTCACATCGTTCCAGACCATGGAACTGAACCCCTTTCCAGGCTGAGGGACTGACCACCTCAAATACTATTTCTCCAAGGTTGATGGACTGATTACTTATATCTTCATTTCACTACTGTACCTGCTGCTTCCGTATCTGACTGAAGAAGTCTTTGTACAGGCGAAACGTTTCAACAATAAAGAGACCCAATTGATGCACTTAGTCTTAATCATCAAAGACATGATATAAATAATAATGTCTTGTTTTTATTGCTCCTAATCCTGCCTAGTAAATTCTCAGAGGACTTCAAGAAAGTAAAATTAATTATTGCTATGAATTTGAAGAGGTGATCTGCTAATATTCCTGCTGGTATGTGTAGTACACTGCCGATGCTCGATTAGACAGGTCTAAGAGGGACCTCTAGCTTATGAATTATGGATAACACACACTCGTGTGTTGCTCTCGGCTTGTAGGGGAGCAGGTAGACGAGTATTTCATCTGGTAGCCTCCACCCCGCATGCAGTGCCTTACCTTATACCTACTATATATATACTCCCTCTGTCATTTCTCTGTATTAGACTGAAAAAGCCCCTAGCTGGCGAAACGTCTCCTTATATGTCCTAATACCGCTTTTGTGTCTTGCATACTCCATCCTTGGCAGCCGTAGAACAGATCCCTGTTGTCAACGAATGATGCTCCAGTTCCTTGCAGTACTTGTTCAGCCAGTAATTACAATTGCCATGGATGTCTACTCGTTGTCATTCTCTCTCTCTCTCTCTCTCTCTCTCTCTCTCTCTCTCTCTCTCTATGGCAGGATGCCACAGATAACTCCCATTACCAGTCATGATGTTTCCAAATCTATTAACTATATCCTCCATCTCAGTACCTGGAAAACCTCACTCTGTCTCCTCTTCCTTGTTACTGAAAGTCCCGTCCATAACTTAAATCTGGGAGTCGTTCAAGACTAGAAACTAACTTTCAACTAGCAAGTCTCCCTGTGTCCTCGATAACTTCATTCGTCCCCACAACACAGTGAAGGAATTGGTGGTGGCAACAGCTGTGGTCTTTCACCTTCTTCGCCTTCAGCTTTAATCCTTTCTTGCCTACCAGTTCCCTCTCGTTGCAAGCTGGTCTCACTGGCAGCCACTTCCTTCTTCCGAGGATGAATCTTCTTTTTCTCGTCTCTGAGAAGTTGCGTCTCCTTCCTAGGTCACTACTGAACAGGTCACCTCAGTATTGACAGGTCACGTCACTACTGACACAGGTCACCTTACTACCGAACTACAGGTCAGATCACTACTGAAATTAGTAAGCAGACTGGAACAGCCACACACATGAAAAAACAATGTTTTCACCACTGAAACCATTCATCTGAAGATTAGTAATGCACTCAGTGTTCTAACAGGTATCGGAAAGACAGTCACACCATTACACAGGTGTAAGGGAATTTTAAGACTGCCAAACTTCTCTTACTCAGCAAACTGCACACCTTGACCTTTACAGATATTCACATGCTCAGCTCACCCGCACCTCTCCTCCTGTCCTCTCTGAAGGTTTGAAGATGGCCGGGCATATTTTTATTGCAATTGAGTTTAATCGTCTGTTGGAGGTATAGCAAAACCAGTATGTTTTTCTTGGAAGGTTCTTTCCTAGGTTCAGTCCTGTAGAAAGATTTCTTGGCTGCCAATAATTCCTTCTCAACAAAATCCCTGAGCTATCTCAGTTTAGTGGCTATGTTGAATATTTTTGTCTTCAAGCAAGACCTTGTCTTAATTGAACAATCTATGTTTCTTAGTTTTGCGACCTCCTGAGAGTGGGCCAGTAGACCTAGTGCAGTGCTCCTGCTAGTAGGACCTGCCTAGCAGGGACCAGTAGGACTACTGAAGTTCTTTATGTTCTTGTGTGTCAGTACGAGCCAGTAGCGACCCAGACTAGGTCACTGTAATTACTATACCCAGGTAATCACCCTGTTATGGCAACCCCGGGGTGCAAGATTTTAAGTTGATCAGATGTTTGTGCCACGTCTGAAGACTCCTGGTGGCTGCCCGCTTATTTAATGATGTAATATCATCTGGTAAAGGCGGATTTTTGACTACCGCTGTAATGAAAGGGATGATCCTGCTTTCCCCCAGCGTCATACTTAACATTACGCAAGTTGGGAATCATCCTTCAGCAGGGAGAGAGAGACAGACAGAACCCTTGTGTCTGGTGTAGATTTAGGTGAGCAAACTTCTTGTAAAAACTCAACACTCCTACAACCCCAATTCAGACTTCGGTTCTCCATTACTCTTACAGCCTTCTTGAAACCTGTAAATCCTACTATAATCTTCTGCAACCTTCCTTCTGCAGGCCGCTTGCTGACTAGGCCTGGTGGTGGTGCAGTCTGCAGCAAGATTAGTCTCCCCGTGGTAAGAGCACTTCAGTCTTCAACAGTAGTTGCGAGAGCTTGAGCTTGGTAGCGAAGAGTCTCAGTCTTGTTTACAAGTGTGCTACACAGTTACATTAGTACTGTGTTTTAAACACTAAAAAAGACCTTGATGCTGTTTCTACTTCACCTTGGGCTCGTTTGTACGACATTTACACAAATTAACATTCCAGTGTGTATAGACCAACAAATGAGACTTTCACAATGCCTCGTAAGTCACAAGTATGTAAATATCGGGGACCGATCCAACGATCTTCAAGCGAGACTGACGACCAGTCCAGGAATTTTACTGCAGATCGGTGGGGAAAAAAATCACATTTCTCCCACGTCTGATCAGCTTACCGTCAACATTACAACTGCACAGAAGACTCCAACACCACCAGTTTACATTAAAACTTATTGTTCTACACTCAACACACCAGGCCAAGATTACACTGTGTACAGTTTTATCGAGTCATATTTAGTCCTGCCTTTTCTGTATGCAAAACTATTTTTATTCTCTATAAAATGTATTTTTTGTTAATATTTTTGGGTGTCTGGAATGGTTTAATTGGATTTACATTATTTCCTATGGGAAATATTAACAAAAAATACATTTTATGGATAATAAAAATAGTTTTGCATATAGAAAAGGCAGGACTAAATTCGAGGGTCCACTGTATATATATATATATATATATATATATATATATATATATATATATATATATATATATATATATATATATATATATATATATATATATAACCTGATAGAGCTCTAAACGGAGAGAGACTCTTAATAAAAAGAGGTTTAGCAATGTCAGTTTACTCTTTATTATCGTTAATACTACGTTTGAATTCAACAGGAAATTCAATCTCCCAGACAAGACAGCTCAGAGGGATACTAAGCAAGCGCATTTACGATCCAGTAACCTGGGCACTTGTCAGCAGAGAAGTGAATTAAAGTGAGTGTCTTAAGGATGTGTACTTGGATCCAGTCGTCATCAAACAGACGGATGAAGGGGAAGTTGGTGATTAAGACATGTGTAACAGTGAGTGAAGTATTTGACTGAAGATGCGTGCAGAGTAGCTTCTGCAGTCAAATACAGAGGCAGCAGATGTAATAGTGTAACGAGATGATGCAATCAGTCCATCAACCTTGGAGAAATAGTATTTGAGGTGGTCAGTCCCTCAGCCTGAGGAACTGACCACCTCAAATACTATTTTTCCAAGGATGATGGACTAATTACATCATCTTCATTTCACTACTACACCTGCTCTCTCTCTCTCTCTCTCTCTCTCTCTCTCTCTCTCTCTCTCTCTGTATTTAAGTGCAGAGGTCTACTGTGTAGGTGAAACGTTGCAACAATGATGATACACAACTGTTGCACACGTGTCTTAATCATCAACTTGTCGGTATTTTATACTATTTTCAACATAAGTGGAAAGTTATAAGGACGTGTGTGTGTGTGTGTGTGTGTGTGTGTGTGTGTGTGTGTGTGTGTGTGTGTGTGTGTGTCTCACTATCCACTCATTAAATCAGACAGATGAAGTGTTTCTTAAGGACCAACACGTCAGTACGCGACGCAACAGACAGGTGGATGAAGTGTGTCAAAATCCACTCGTGAAAGTGTCAGTATCCACTTATCAGCAGACAGGTGAAGTGTGTTTAAGGAATCGTGTGCCAGAATCGAGTCGCCAGGTGGATGAAACCTCTTAATGAATATGTCAGGATTCCCCCCGTGCTGGGAGAGTAAAGAGCACTGAGTAAATCAAGAACACAGGTGACAGCCCTTACATATATAATTAACAGCTCTAGATCGTCTGAGCTGTCGAAACGTCAACAATACAGATCATAATATCGTCTGAGGAACATATTACAACCCAACAAATTAGAGAGAAAAAAAATAAACTACTACACTTTGGCCGGTTCCTGTAGTGTTAAGTGTGGAATATGGACGGATGATGCTGAGAAACAGTCACAGGAGGAAATGAGGAAATGGGGAAGGTCAGGTCAAGGCAGGAGGCAAAAGTGAGATGACTAAGGTCAGGTCAAGGCAGAAAGAAACAAGGAGATGGCCAGATTATTATAATCATGGGGGAGCGCTAAGCCCGTAGGATTATGCAGCGCCTGTGGGGAGGGGGATGGAAGGTATTCAGATTCAATTCAGGGAACTGAAGCACATCCAGTTCCCTAGATCAAGAGCCCCTCACCAGCATCAAGGAACCTTCCTTGAGAAGGAGATGGTCAGAGATAGGTAAAGACAGGAGGGAACGAGAAAGGTCAAGTTGATAAATTAGACACCACTGTAACACTCGGGTATCTTTATTAAAGAAACGTTTATCCACACAGTGGCTTCATCAACGTGGCGAAACGTTTCCACAAAGACACACAAGTGTTGCGCATGTGTCAAATTTACCTACTTGTCGGTTCTCTGAACCATTCATCTACAAGCAAGGCCAAGGTTAAGTCAAGGCAGGAGGAAACAAACAGACGGCCAAGGTTAGGTCAAGTCACGTGTATTCTGAAAATTAGAAGATCTGACAATGTAGTGAGAGGCAACATCTAGAGGAACCAAACCATGACCAAGACTCGTGTTAGGGATCTTGTGTATCAGCATCCACACTCAAAGAACACATTTGTCAACGCTCGATAGGGCAAATGTTATTTTAAGAGGACCAGTTAATGGATGTTGGTTATAGACCCTGACGTGACAGTACAGCTGTCTTCACTACAGAAATGGGTTTTGGACAGAAAATAATTTTTTTGGAACAAGATGTATCCAAAATTGAAGAAATGAATAGCTAGAGAGAATGAATTAATAAAAAGAATGAATAGCGGATAGAGGGATTGAATAGGTAATTGAGAGAATGAATAGCTGATATAGAGAATAAATAATTAATAAAAAGAATAAATAGGTAATATAAATGACGATAATGAGTGAATTAAATTACGTGGTGTTACTGAAGATATCATAATTGGATAACTTGAAAAATAAATTAAACAAATAGCTGAGTGAGAACTAAGAGAGACTCACCTATTAGTTAACCACGAGCATAACCTGGGTGTCCTGATTAGTTAACCACGAGCATAACCTGGGGGTCCTGATTAGTTAACCACGAGCATAACCTGGGTGTCCTGATTAGTTAACCACGAGCATAACCTGGGTGTCCTGATTAGTTAACCACGAGCATAACCTGGGTGTCCTGAGTAGTTAACCACGAGCATAACCTGGGTGTCCTGATTAGTTAACCACGAGCATAACCTGGGTGTCCTGAGTAGTTAACCACGAGCATAACCTGGGTGTCCTGAGTAGTTAACCACGAGCATAACCTGGGTGTTCTGATTAGTTAACCACGAGCATAACCTGGGTGTCCTGATTAGTTAACCACGAGCATAACCTGGGTGTCCTGATTAGTTAACCACGAGCATAACCTGGGTGTCCTGATTAGTTAACCACGAGCATAACCTGGGTGTCCTGATTAGTTAACCACGAGCATAACCTGGGTGTCCTGATTAGTTAACCACGAGCATAACCTGGGTGTCCTGATTAGTTAACCACGAGCATAACCTGGGTGTCCTGATTAGTTAACCACGAGCATAACCTGGGTGTCCTGAGTAGTTAACCACGAGCATAACCTGGGTGTCCTGATTAGTTAACCACGAGCATAACCTGGGTGTCCTGATTAGTTAACCACGAGCATAACCTGGGTGTCCTGATTAGTTAACCACGAGCATAACCTGGGTGTCCTGATTAGTTAACCACGAGCATAACCTGGGTGTCCTGATTAGTTAACCACGAGCATAACCTGGGTGTCCTGATTTAATCTCTGTTCTGAATTGAAAAAAAATCACTGGTTGGCGAAAAGTATTCACAGTACAAGTTACCCAGACGGTGTCCACTTAATTCACGAACTGTACACAAAAACCCACACATTGCAGAGAGAAAAGCTTGCGAGGACGTTTCGGTCTGACTCGGACCATTCACAAGCCACAGTGTGACTTGTGAATGGTCTGAATCACAAGCTTTTCTCTCTCTCTCTCTCTCTCTCTCTCTCTCTCTCTCTCTCTCTCTCTCTCTCTCCCTCTCTCCCTCCTATTGCGGGTTATTTGTGTATTGTTCCAGTCACAGTATTGTGCCTTTTCGCTCTTTAATTCATGAACAAGTCGACATATTGTACAGTCTTCATGACTCAAGATATCGTAATAACACCATTGTAAACAAACCATGGAACGGAAGATGTTTACAGGTAGACGGTACTTACATGTAGACGGTAGATATTTACAAGTAGACGGTAGATATTTACAAGTAGACGGTAGATATTTACAAGTAGACGGTAGATATTTACAAGTAGAGGGTAGATATTTACAAGTAGACGGTAGTTATTTACAGGGAAGTAAACGGTCGATATTTACAAGTAGACGGTAGATATAAATACGAAGGAGGAACGTAGCCTGCACATTACAATCAAGACGTAAACTGGTTAACAACCAACCTAACATTCACTCACACTACAAACTTCTATAGTCCAAAATACCGTCCATGAGGGACGACTGAAAAAAAAAATAACCATAAGGAAAAATTCCCCATGGGGAAGTGGAACAGAATTCTCCCTCCGTAAGTCATACGTGTCGTAAGACGCGACTAAAATGCCGGGAGCAAGGCGCTAGTAACCCCCTTCTCCTGTATAAATTAGGTCACCCTGTCTCGGTAGGATATGGCCGGTGCGTAAAAAAACAAAAACAAAGGGGAAAGATTTTTTCTTCAAAAGCACTAGCTGACCTATCTTAAATTTAATTGAATTTAGATCTACATGTTTGAATTTGAGAATGAGGGGCCTAGTGTGGGCTGGTAGGCCTACTGCAGTGTTCCCCCCTCTTCATGTTCTTACGTTCTCAGGTGTCCCTTGAAGACAGTGGTCAACACACAGGCTTCAGCAGAAGCCTTTTGTCGAGTCGTTTCGCTCAGTGTTAGAGCGCGAAACGTTGTCCCGGTTAAAGTTTGTTCAGTACTGTCTTTTCTTTTTATCTTTTACAGACTTTTAATATTTAGTTTTATTAAAGCAAAATTTGTTTTATGTGTGATTTATTGTATATTACTATTTATAACAAGACACTATAACAAGACACTATAACAAGACACTATAACAAGACACTATAACAAGACACTATAACAAGACACTATAACAAGACACTATAACAAGACACTATAACAAGACACTATAACAAGACACTATAACAAGACACTATAACAAGACACTATAACAAGACTAACAAGACACTATAACAAGACACTATAACAAGACCCTATAACAAGACTAACAAGACACTATAACAAGACCCTATAACAAGACTAACAAGACACTATAACAAGACACAATAACAAGACACTATAACAAGACACTATAACAAGACACTATAACAAGACACTATAACAAGACTAACAAGACACTATAACAAGACACTATAACAAGACACTATAACAAGACACTATAACAAGACACTATAACAAGACACTATAACAAGACACTATAACAAGACACTATAACAAGACACTATAACAAGACACTATAACAAGACCCTATAACAAGACACTATAACAAGACACTATAACAAGACTAACAAGACACTATAACAAGACCCTATAACAAGACACTATAACAAGACACTATAACAAGACCCTATAACAAGACTAACAAGACACTATAACAAGACACTATAACAAGACCCTATAACAAGACTAACAAGACACTATAACAAGACCCTATAACAAGACTAACAAGACACTATAACAAGACACTATAACAAGACACTATAACAAGACTAACAAGACACTATAACAAGACACAATAACAAGACAATAACAAGACACTATAACAAGACACTATAACAAGACACTATAACAAGACACTATAACAAGACACTATAACAAGACCCTATAACAAGACACTATAACAAGACACTATAACAAGACACTATACCAAGACACTATAACAAGACTAACAAGACACTATAACAAGACCCTATAACAAGACCCTATAACAAGACACTATAACAAGACACTATAACAAGACTAACAAGACACTATAACAAGACCCTATAACAAGACACTATAACAAGACACTATAACAAGACTAACAAGACACTATAACAAGACACTATAACAAGACTAACAAGACACTATAACAAGACCCTATAACAAGACACTATAACAAGACCCTATAACAAGACTAACAAGACACTATAACAAGACCCTATAACAAGACACTATAACAAGACACTATAACAAGACACTATAACAAGACTAACAAGACACTATAACAAGACCCTATAACAAGACACTATAACAAGACACTATAACAAGACAATATAACAAGACACTATAACAAGACAATATAACAAGACACTATAACAAGACAATATAACAAGACACTATAACAAGACACTATAACAAGACACTATAACAAGACACTATAACAAGACACTATAACAAGACCCAATAACAAGACTAACAAGACACTATAACAAGACCCTATAACAAGACACTATAACAAGACACTATAACAAGACACTATAACAAGACTAACAAGACACTATAACAAGACCCTATAACAAGACACTATAACAAGACACTATAACAAGACAATATAACAAGACACTATAACAAGACAATATAACAAGACACTATAACAAGACAATATAACAAGACACTATAACAAGACACTATAACAAGACACTATAACAAGACACTATAACAAGACAATATAACAAGACAATATAACAAGACACTATAACAAGACACTATAACAAGACACTATAACAAGACACTATAACAAGACACTATAACAAGACACTATAACAAGACACTATAACAAGACACTATAACAAGACACTATAACAAGACACTATAACAAGACACTATAACAAGACACAATAACAAGACACTATAACAAGACACTATAACAAGACACTATAACAAGACAATATAACAAGACAATATAACAAGACACTATAACAAGACACTATAACAAGACACTATAACAAGACAATATAACAAGACACTATAACAAGACACTATAACAAGACACTATAACAAGACTAACAAGACACTATAACAAGACACTATAACAAGACACTATAACAAGACACAATAACAAGACACTATAACAAGACACTAACAAGACACAATAACAAGACACAATAACAAGACACAATAACAAGACCCTATAACAAGACACAATAACAAGACACAATAACAAGACACAATAACAAGACACTATAACAAGACACTATAACAAGACACAATAACAAGACACAATAACAAGACACTATAACAAGACACAATAACAAGACACAATAACAAGACACAATAACAAGACACAATAACAAGACACAATAACAAGACACAATAACAAGACACAATAACAAGACACAATAACAAGACACAATAACAAGACACAATAACAAGACACTATAACAAGACACTATAACAAGACACAATAACAAGACACAATAACAAGACACAATAACAAGACACAATAACAAGACACAATAACAAGACACAATAACAAGACACAATAACAAGACACAATAACAAGACACAATAACAAGACACAATAACAAGACACAATAACAAGACACAATAACAAGACACAATAACAAGACACTATAACAAGACTATAACAAGACTAAGAAGACACTATAACAAGACTATAACAAGACACTATAAGACACTATAACAAGACCCTATAACAAGACACTATAACAAGACACTATAACAAGACACTATAACAAGACCCTATAACAAGACACTATAACAAGACCCTATAACAAGACCCTATAACAAGACACTATAACAAGACACTATAACAAGACACTATAACAAGACACAATAACAAGACACTAAGACACTATAAGACACTATAAGACACTATAACAAGACACTATAACAAGACACTATAACAAGACACTATAACAAGACACTATAACAAGACTAACAAGACACTATAACAAGACCCTATAACAAGACACTATAACAAGACACTATAACAAGACACTATAACAAGACTAACAAGACACTATAACAAGACTAACAAGACCCTATAACAAGACACTATAACAAGACCCTATAACAAGACCCTATAACAAGACACTATACCAAGACACTATAACAAGACTAACAAGACACTATAACAAGACCCTATAACAAGACACTAACAAGACCCTATAACAAGACTAACAAGACACTATAACAAGACCCTATAACAAGACACTATAACAAGACACTATAACAAGACACTATAACAAGACACTATAACAAGACACTATAACAAGACACTATAACAAGACACTATAACAAGACACTATAACAAGACCCTATAACAAGACACTATAACAAGACACTATAACAAGACACTATAACAAGACCCTATAACAAGACTAACAAGACACTATAACAAGACACTATAACAAGACCCTATAACAAGACTAACAAGACACTATAACAAGACCCTATAACAAGACACTATAAGACACTATAACAAGACACTATAACAAGACACTATAACAAGACCCTATAACAAGACTAACAAGACACTATAACAAGACCCTATAACAAGACACTATAACAAGACACTATAACAAGACACTATAACAAGACACTATAACAAGACTAACAAGACACTATAACAAGACCCTATAACAAGACACTATAACAAGACACTATAACAAGACACTATAACAAGACAATATAACAAGACACTATAACAAGACAATATAACAAGACACTATAACAAGACAATATAACAAGACACTATAACAAGACACTATAACAAGACACTAACAAGACACTAT